>NW_024070188.1:7130618-7289830 GCF_014754425.2 Oryx dammah
TATTGCTGAAGCCTGGCTTGGAGAATTTTGAGCATTACTTTACTAGCATGTGAGATGAGTGCAATTGTGTGGTAGTTTGAGCATTCTTTGGCATTGCCTTTCTTTGGGATTGGAATGAACACTGACCTTTTCCAGTCCTGTGGCCACTGCTGAGTTTTCCAAATTTGCTGGCAACACTTTCACAGCATCATCTTTCAGGATTTGAAATAGCTCCACTGGAATTCCATCACCTCCACTAGCTTTGTTCGTAATGATGCTTTCTAAGGCCCACTTGACTTCACATTGCAGGATGTCTGGCTCTAGATGAGTGATCACATCATCATGATTATCCAGGCCGTGAAGATCTTTTTTGTACAGTTCTTCTGTGTATTCTTGCCACCTCTTCTTAATATCTTCTGCTTCTGTTAAGTCCATACCATTTCTGTCATTTATCAAGCCCATCTTTGCATGAAATGTTCCCTTGGTATCTCTAATTTTCTTGAAGAGATCTCTAGTCTTTCCCATTCTGTTGTTTTCCTCTATTTCTTTGCATTGATTGCTGAAGAAGGCTTTCCTATCTCTTCTTGCTATTCTTTGGAACTCTGCATTCAAATGCTTATATCTTTCCTTTTCTCCTTTGCTTTTTGCTTCTCTTCTTTTCACAGCTATTTGTAAGACCTCCCCAGACAGCCATTTTGCTTTTTTGCATTACTTTTCCATGGGGATGGTCTTGATCCCTGTCTCCTGTACAATGTCATGAATCTCATTCCATAGTTCATCAGGCACTCTCTATCAGATCTAGTCCCTTAAATCTATTTCTCACTTCCACTGTATAATCATAAGGGATTTGATTTAGGCCATACCTGAATGGTCTAGTGGTTTTCCCTACTTTCTTCAATTTAAGTCTGAATTTGGTAATACGGAGTTTATGATCTGAGCCACAGGCAGCTCCTGGTCTTGTTTTTGTTGACTGCATAGAGCTTCTCCATCTTTGGCTGCAAAGAATATAATCAATCTGATTTTGGTGTTGACCATCTGGTGATGTCCATGTGTAGAGTCTTCTCTTGTGTTGTTGGAAGAGGGTGTTTGCTATGACCAGTGCATTTTCTTGGCAAAACTCTATTAGTCTTTGCCCTGCTTCATTCTGCATTCCAAGGCCAAATTTGCCTGTTACTCCAGGTGTTTCTTGACTTCCTACTTTTGCATTCCAGTCCCCTATAATGAAAAGGACATCTTTTTTGGGTGTTAGTTCTAAAAGGTCTTGTAGGTCTTCATAGAACCGTTCAACTTCAGCTTCTTCAGCATTACTGGTTGGAGCATAGACTTGGATTACCATGATATTGAATGGTTTGCCTTGGAAAAAGACAGAGATCATTCTGTCGTTTTGAGATTGCATCCAAGTACTGCATTTCGGACTCTTTTGTTGACCATGATGGCTACTCCATTTCTTCTGAGGGATTCCTGCCCACAGTAGTAGATATAATGGTCATCTGAGTTAAATTCAACCATTCCAGTCCATTTTAGTTCATTGATTCCTAGAATGTCGATGTTCACTCTTGCCATCTCTTGTTTGACCACTTCCAATTTTCCTTGATTCATGGACCTGACATTCCAGGTTCCTATGCAATATTGCTCTTTACAACATTGGACCTTGCTTCTATCACCAGTTCACATCCACAACTGGGTATTGTTTTTGCTTTGGCTCCATCCCTTCATTCTTTATCCAGAGTTATTTCTCCACTGATCTCCAGTAGAATATTGGGCACCTACTGACATGGGGAGTTCCTCTTTCAGTATCCTATCATTTTGCCTGGGGTGGTGGCCAGGAGGAGGTACCCTGCGTCTGAGGCCAGGGACTGTGGCTGTGAGGAGCCATCTCGCATCCAAGACCAGGGGCGGCGGCCGGGAGGAGCGACCCCAGGTCCAAGGAGCGGTGGCTGCACAGGCGCAGGAGGGCCTAGAGGAGCAATCCCACCTTGAAGGTCAGGAAGGGCGGCGGTGATGAGATACCCCTCATCCAAGGTAAGGAGCAGGGCTACGCCTTGCTGGAGCAGCCGTGAAGAGACACCCCATGCCCAAGGTAAGAGAAACCCAAGTAAGATGGTAGGTGATGCAAGAGGGCATCAGAGGGCAGACACACTGAAACCATACTCACAGAAAACTAGTCAATCTAATCACACCAGGACCACAGCCTTGTCTAATTCAATGAAACTAAGCCATGCCTGCAGGGCAACCCAAGACGGGCGGGTCATGGTGGAGAGGTCTGACAGAATGTGGTCCACTGGAGAAGGGAATGGCAAACCACTTCAGTATTCTTGCCTTGAGAACCCCATGAACAGTATGAAAAGAGTGAAATTAGTGTATAATAAAAATAATTACCCCTGAATCTTCACACCTTTGATGCTGGCATGAACCTCTAACATACATGGAGACACATGGTATTGCTTTTGGTTCACTGTTTCAAGAAGGAGGTGATCGATATTTAAGGGCTTTGACTTGGGCCTTTAATCCATATTAGCCCTAATTCCAAGCAGGGAATCAATGTTGAGATTCAGCCAAAGACTGAGAATGATTAATCCACTATACATTCAGGAGCCAAAGAGCGTAGGTTTGGGGATCCATGAGGCCACTGTGGGATGGACTTAGGCCAAAATTACCTTTATCTCCCAGCCTCTTTAAGCCTCGGTTTTGACTGGTGGTCACAGTAGCAGTTTGGGTGCCTGAGGATCAGCATCAGCTCAGTGACCCAGTAATTCCCCTAAAGTCTGTTTATTTCCCTTCCCTTTGGGTGAAAGCTAGTAGAATTTATACTGCATTCTTGTGACAATGTCACAGGGAATTTTCTCAAGGGAACCCCACATTCCTTTCATTTAGGAAGTCCTGGGTCTATGAAATGACTCAAGTATAGAAACTGGTGTGGGGGCTATGTCTCTCTATTGTGGAGACTCAAGCCACACCTGTGCTCACTAAGTTTAGAGTGAGAGATAGAAATCAAGTAGGTTGCCTATCTGTTTCAGTCCTAGGGACATAAATTAATAGCCACCATTAATACTTGGGCTTCCCAGGTGGTGCAGTTGGTAAAGAAGACTCCTGCCAATGCAGGATATGCAAGAAATGAGGGTTCGATCCCTGAGTCAGGAAGATCCCCTGGAGGAGGAAATGGCAATGTACTCCAGCATTCTTGCCTGGAAAATTCCATGGACAGAGGAGCCTGGTGGGCTACAGTCCATGAGGTCATAAAGAGTCGGGCATGACTGAGCATGCACACACACACACATAAATACAGATGAAGCTATTTTAATAACGACTCAGGGGAATTCCCTGGCAGTCCAGTGGTTAAGACTCCATGCTTCCACTGCAGAGGGCACAGGTTCAATCCCTGGTCAGGGAAATAAGTTCTTGCAAGCCATGTGGCATGGCCTAATAATAATAAATGTCAGACTCAGCTTCCCATTACTATAATCATGTCCATTTTGGCATTTAAGTACTGGCATTTGGCTTCTCAGTTCAGTGCAGTTCAGTCGCTCAGTCGTGTCCGACTCCTCGTGACCCCATGAATCGCAGCACGCCAGGCCTCCCTGTCCATCACCAACTCCCGGAGTTCACTCAGACTCATGTCCATCAAGTCAGTGATGCCATCCAGCCATCTCATCCTCTGTCGTCCTCTTCTCTTCCTGCCCCGAATCCCTCCCAGTATCGGAGTCTTTTCCAATGAGTCAACTCTTAGCATGAGGTGGCCAAAGTACTGGAGTTTCAGCTTTAGCATCATTCCTTCCAAAGAAATCCCAGGGCTGATCTCCTTCAGAATGGACTGGTTGGATCTCCTTGCAGTCCAAAGGACTCTCAAGAGTCTTCTCCAACACCACAGTTCAAAAGCATCAATTCTAGCAATCGGCAATACCATCATTCCTACTGAAGTCAGAGAATGTATTTCAGAAATGGCACTTTCCCTCCGTCGTCCTGAAGGATCAAAGTATGTTACCCTAAAGCACTTCACTTTGACAGCAAGGATTATTTTGAGCTGCAGGCAATTGAGAAAAAGCAGACACAGAAAGAGCTCTTTGCCCTCCCTCTGACTGCCTAACAGCAGGGAATAAATTTTCCCTATGAGGCTGTTCGCTCTACTGCTGTATCAGAAAAGGGAGAACAACCCTTATCCCTGAAAACAAAGAAGGAACAGAGATGAGTCTGCATTAGGAAAAAACAAAACAAAAAAACAACCGTATGAAATAACCCTTATCTCCCATGAGTTTCTCCCATATGCTTCCTAGTTACTTTCCCACAAAGTATGAGCCCTAGAATCTGAGATTCCCTTTCCTTTGTCCAGTCACTTCTCTACAATTTGTTGTCTTTTGTTAAAATGGTATATAACTCCCAAGGCTAACCATTTCTTCAGGTTTTTTATTTCTTCACCTATGCATATAAAATTGAAAATATTAAAATCAATAAATGCTATAAAGCTCTTCTCTTGATATCTGTCTCTTGTCAGTTTAATTCACAGGTAAAGTTGGCTTAAAACTCAACATTCAGAAAACTAAGATCATGGCATCCGGTCCCATCACTTCAGGGCAAATAGATGGGGAAGCAATGGAAATAGTGACAGACTTTGTTTTTTGGGGCTCCAAAATCACTGCAGATGGTGACTGCAGCCATGAAATTAAAAGACACTTGCTCCTTGGAAAAGTTATGACCAACGTAGACAGCATATTAAAAAGCAGAGACGTTACTTTGCCAACAAAGGTCTGTCTAGTCAAAGCTACGGTTTTTCCAGTAATCATGTATAGATGCGAGAGTTGGACTATAAAGAAAGCTGAGCCCTGAAGAGTTGATGCTTTTGAACAGTGACGTTGGAGAAGACTCTTGAGAGTCCCTTGGACTGCAAGGAGATCCAACAAGTCAGTCCTAAAGGAAATCAGTCTTGAATATTTATTGGAAGGACTGATGCTGAAGCTGAAACTCCAATACTTTGGCCATCTGATGTGAAGAACTGACTCATTTGAAAAGACCCTGATGCTGGGAAAAATTGATGGTGGGAGGAGAAGGGGATGACAGAGGATGAGACGGTTGGATGGCATCCCCGACTCGATGGGCAGGAGTTTGAGTAAACTCCAGGAGTTGGTGATGGACAGGGAAGCCTGGTGTGCTGCAGTCCAAGGAGTCTCAAAGAGTCGGACACGACTGAGCGACTGAACTGAACCAAACAGTCATGAACCTAAGAGGGTAGAAGTTTTCCTCCTTACAGTCCACAGCCTACAGAAAACAGCCACTACAGAAATTTTCAAGGGTAGATGACCAATGTACACTTAACACTGTATTTCTCAAATATGATGAGACAGTGGTCAAGGGGGTTCACATGCAATAAATAACCTGCAACATTCCTAACACCCTTAGCCTTTGGAGTCTCTCCTCTGTTAATGCAATGAATTTCTAACATATGTCTCACTCTGATGCAGGCCATCAATGAATGATTCCATGTTTTCCTGATTTCAGGTTAAACATTTGACAAATTATTAAAGCTACTCCTCACTGTTATGTCCTCAAATTAAAATTTTCTGATAAGTACATATATATTAATAATTTCAATCCCTTAAAATTCTTTAAAAATAATTTCAGGCTAACCCTAAGATATGTTTCTTTCTGCTTGCTTAGCATTCACAGAATCGGGGCAGGGAAAAATTAGCCAAGTCCTATAATTCTAGGCTATCTCATCCCAGGATAGATTCTGTGTTTTCTCTCTGGAGCATGCTCTAATTCTTCTGACAGATCTGATGACACTGAAAGAGTAGAAAGCAGACACAAGGAAGATCAGCATTGCTTTAGAAGGTCTCCACCTTGGGTGAGACAGTGACTGCAGCCATGAAATTAAAAGACACTTCTCCTTGAAAGAAAAGCTATGACAAACCTTGACAATATATTAAAAAGCAGAGACATCACTTGGCCGACAAACGTCTGTATAGTCTAAAGCTATGGTTTTTCCAGTAGTCATGTATGGATGTGAGAGTTGGACCATAAAGAAGGCTGATGCTTTTGAACTGGGTGTTGGAGAAGACTCTTGAGAGTCCCTTGGACTGCAAGGAGATGAAACCAGTCAGTCCTAAAGGAGATCAACCCTGGATATTCATTGGAAGGACTGCTGCTGAAACTGAGGCTCCAATACTTTGGCCACCTGATGTGAATAGCTGACTTGTTAGAAAAGACCTTGATGCTGGGAAAGATTGAAGGCAAGAGGAGAAAGGGGCAACAGAGATGGCTGGATGACTCAATGGACATGAGTTTGAGCAAGCTCCAGGAGATTGTGAAGGACAAGGAAGCCTGGCAAGCTGCAGTTCATGGGGTCGCAAAGTCAGACAGGACTTAGGGACTGAACAACAACAACAACCTTGGCTGAAGTCATTACAGGATCTCAAGTAACCAAGGACTAATATCTGACCAGGAAGAAAGTGCTGCTTTTCTTGGCCAGAGATATTCAATGGGGTTTAAAGATTCAGGTTCTCAGATTCATCCAAATCCATCCAAATGTCCCCATTCCAATTCTTTGGTTCCCACTCTTTCCTAATTAACAGCACAACTTTCACTTATTGAGGCTGTGAACTTCAGTGGTAATTCTGCCATCTCTTTGGACCAAACGTTGGGCCTCATTTTAAGGTGAGATCTCCCACTACAAGATGTAAGAGGGGCTCTTAGGGCAGCTAGGAATGAGCGATTTTTCTTTCTGATAGCTCTGCAGGGCAATCAGAAACATCCATCTCACTCAAGCCTTTATATTCCTCATTTCTATCACAATACTTCAATAATGCCGCCCCTAGGTCTGCCAGGACTTTGCTTTCAGTAGTTCTTTTGTTCTAGGTGACCCCGGTGAAATGTCAGCTATCTGCTACATGGAAAATAGTATCTCATTTCCCACTGGTCATGAAATTGTCACTGCCTATAAACTCAAGTAGGCCAGATAACCAATGCCACATTCTTATCTCAAGCAGCCTGTTTCCTGATTACATTTTGGTACTGAATACTTCATTATGTAAGATTCACTGCATGCAATAGATACCACTCAACGTATTCAGGCAGAAAGAGCTTTAATTCAAAGGATTATATGCTTATACTATTACTGGTAACTTGGAGGAATAAAAGTCAGGAGGCCACCCCCTAAGTCTTTGACTTCAAATTCCCATGACCACATCTGCCATGACTGTTATCACCATTACCACTGCCTGCCTTCACCAACTTGCTGCCAAGATAGCAGAACATGCAGTTCAGCAATTGCCAACATGTATGTCAGTAAGGAGTCTATTCATACAATTGCATTACTACAGAAAGACAGCATCCACCTCCCTTCTGCCTTTCAAAAGTTTCATGAGTGCCTCCCTGAGGGCTTCCCTGGTGGTTGAGATGGTAAAGAATCCACCCGCAATGCAGGAGTCCCCAGTTTGATTCCTGAGTTGGGAAGATCCCCTGGAGAAGGGCATGGCAACTCACGCCAGTGTTCTTGCCTGGAGAATTCCATATATAGTTGCAAAGAGTCAGACGCGACTAAGCAACTAGCTCACCTGAATTTGTGAGGGAGTCTGAGAAATGTAATCTTTTATCCCCCAGACACAAAGGGAGGAAAGGACAGAAGGAGAGCAGTTCAAAGGGTTAGGAATGGATTCATAGAGTTAACATCTAGCACACAAACCTAAAGATGGGGCTGGATTTCCAAAGTAGTTAATAAGTACAGAAGACTCTGGGATGTAAACTCCAAATTTCAACTCTGAGGGTAAATTAGAAATTTGTTCCCCAAATTCCCATACTCCCATATGGGACTAGTTCCCATACTCCTTTTCTCTCTGACAAAAATACCAGACACCACTTTTACAAGGGCTGGTGATAATAGTTCAAGTCTAATGTAAACATGTAAATGTTGTCGAATAAATATATCTTTAATGAGCAACTATCTTTGTGACCGAATAACATCTTGAATTTTTACTATGAGAATTAAACGTGGAAAATATCTGAAATTCACCTATATGTATACAGTTGATAAATGCTAACTATATATAATTTGCTTGGAAAAATGTTAAAGTTGTGTTTGGTTCCCAGATTTATTGAGGAAATTAGAACATAATCATATTCAAAGGTGAGGTACAAATGTCACTAACAATACTGTGCAAGACTAATAAGCTACCCACCCTCTCATTACCAAATAGCTTGGTAATCATTATTCTTGAAAGACTGGTTCTTAGGATAGCTACCTCACAGGGAGGAGAATCTTAGTCTAAGCCTACAGCATCAGGGATGACAAGGAATGAATCTCAACTGGATGCTTTCCTTTCTCTTCATGGCAAATGAAAAAAGGAAGTAAAAAAATTAAATGGAGGAAAGGAACTACCTGACTGGCTTCTCTAAAACTGAAAGAAAAGGATTCAAGGGTATGTGGAGACTGACAGTGTATACAGAACATGCCTGTGGGCTGACAAATACTCTTTACAATGCACAGTCTTGTATTTAAAGTGGGATATCCAGTAATTTCAAGACTTTGTCTTTTTAGAAATGGTTGTATTATTTAAACCTTCCCAGAGTTTTTCATCTTAGAATAGCTTTTAATGTGGACATATTCTTTGTGGAGATGTTCAGTTACAATGTGACTTTCTGATAGCTGCATTAGGTTATTATAATTAGGTAGACAGACATCAAATGATGTGTTTCAGCATGCATTTATTCTTAAAGAAGATACTGCTTTAAGGACACATTCTTCGGGGAAACCTCACCTATGAGGGTGCTAGTGGTAAAGAGCCCACCTGCCAATGCAGGAGATGCAAGAAACGTGGGTTCTATCCCTGGGTCAGGAAGATCCCCTGGAGGAGGGCATGGCAACCCACTCCAGTATTCTTGCCTGGAGAATCCCATGCACAGAGGAGTCTGGTGGGCTACATACAGTTCATAGGGTCGCAAAGAGTCAGACACGACTGAAGCGACTGACACACATGCACATACTTATGCGAATGGAAAACATAAAAAAAATTCTAGTGGAATTTCAATTTAAGAGCCGATGGATCTCCAAGGAATAAAAGTATGAAGGAAACTTTCGTCACACGTGGACATGTAAACATGTCTCTATGTTGTAAAGTGAAAAAGACAAAGAAAAAAGGAGACCTAAGTTCTGGGGTTTCTTTTAAACAGGTAGAAAAATGTTTAATTTCTCAAAAGATACAGCAAACTTTAGACCTGTAAGTGTAAAAGGACACCAAGAGATAATTCAGACCATCCCCCTGCCAGGATGGTAATTAGTCACCATCCAAACAAAGCTATTACCATCTTTTCATATGTCACAGTCCTCGCCTGGTATTTGTTCCGTGTGTCAATTATAACTTTTCATTTAGACCTCTGAATCTTCCGGAACACAGAATTATGTTACAGGCTCCTATTATAAATAACTTTTAAAAAAAGCTGTGCCTTTCAATTGACACTTGTCCCTCTATAATTTACATCAGGAAAGCTGACCTGAAAAATCCTTGCGTGCTCTGCAGTGTTTCGACACAAGAAATCGGTTTCTACATTTCTTCCTTTTCACAAAGATTCTTCTGGTTCAGATGTCCTCTGCCTAAAACTGTTGTCGCTGTTTAGTCACTAAGTCGTGCCCGACTCTTTCGCTACCCCATGGACTATACAGCCCATCAGGCTCCTCGGTCCATGGGATTTTTCAGGCAAGAGTCCTGAAATAGGTCGTCGTTTCCTCCTCCAGGGTATCTTCCTGACCCAGGGATCGAACTCACACCTCCTGCATTGGTTCTTTTACCGCTGAGCCACCAGGGAAGCCCCTGCCTAAAGTACCTAAGCTTAATTTAAGGATGGATTGTAAAACCCAAGGCTGTATATTGTCCCCCTGCTTATTTAACTTCTATGCAGAGTACATCATGAGAAATGCTGGACTGGAAGAAACACAAGCTGCAATCAAGATTGCCGGGAGAAATATCAAAAACCTCAGATATGCAGATGACACCACCCTTATGGCAGAAAGTGAAGAGGAACTCAAAAGCCTCTTGATGAAAGTGAAAGAGGAGAATGAAAAAGTTGGCTTAAAGCTCAACATTCAGAAAACGAAGATCATGGCATCCGGTCCTATCACTTCATGGGAAATAGATGGGAAAACAGTAGAAACAGCGTCAGACTTTATTTTTTGTCAAACTCCAAAATCACTGCAGATGGTGACTGCAGCCATGAAATTAAAAGACGCTTACTCCTTGGAAGAAAAGTTATGACCAACCTAGATAGCATATTCAAAAGCAGAGACATTACTTTGCCGACTAAGGTCCGTCTAGTCAAGGCTATGGTTTTTCCTGTGGTCATGTATGGATGTGAGAGTTGGACTGTGAAGAAGGCTGAGCGCCAAAGAATTGATGCTTTTTTGAACTGTGGTGTTCGAGAAGACTCTTGAGAGTCCCTTGACTGCAAGGAGATGCAACCAGTCCATTCTGAAGGAGATCAATCCTGGGATTTCTTTGGAAGGAATGATGCTAAAGCTGAAGCTCCAGTACTTTGGCCACCTCATGCGAAGAGTTGACTCATTGGAAAAGACTCTGATGCTAGGAGGGATTGGAGGCAGGAGGAGAAGGGGACGACCGAGGATGAGATGGCTGGATGGCATCACGGACTCGATGAACGTGAGTCTGAGTGAACTCCGGGAGATGGTGATGGACATGGAGGCCTGGCGTGCTGCGATTCATGGGGTCGCAAGGAGTTGGACATGACTGAGCGACTGAACTGAACTGAACTGAAGGACTTGCTGTCTGGGGTTACCTGTCAAAACTGCTTACATGCTGAGTGGCAGATGACTGATCTCATCAAGCAGGTTTTGTGTGTCCTGCTCAGATGCTGTGTGCCTGGGCGGGTTGCTCAGCCTCTCAGCAATTTGACCCTATTGATCATCCAGCAAAATCCTAACTCTGAGTCACGCAGGTCTGTAGTGAGGATGCCACTTACAGCCTATACATCCACAGTCATCTTTTTCTCAGTAAGGACAATGTTACAAATACGGCTGGCTGAGGTTAAGGTGATAACAAGGAAAGAGCGGAGAGACTGTGAACAGTTCAGCATGCTGTCACATTCTAATGAAGGTGAGATTCAAAAGCTCTGCCCCAACAGTCAATACCCAAGGCTTCAATTACATTATTAACAGATATGACAGCAAAGTCACCTCCATCTCTAGGTTCTCTTTCTCATTTACAGGGTATCCCTCTATGAAGCACTTCTCTGGTGACTCAGATGGTAAAGAATGTGTCTGCAATGCGGGAGACCCTGGTTCAATCCCTGGGTCAGGAAGAACTGGAGGAGAGAATGGCAGCCCACTCCTGTATTTTTGCTTGGAGAGTTCCATTGACAAGAGGAGCCTGGTGGGCTACAGTCCATGGGGTCGGCAAAAATTCGGACATGGCGGAACAACTAACCTATCTGAAGCAAGCTTTCAAATTAGAATATTCCTGATAAATAAAAAAGCATTGCTAGATTTCAGGTTCTAAAATGTGAATATAATAATCTATAGGAAAATATTTTTGAATGCCTCAGAGTATGTGTGGAAAGAGTGAAAAAGAGAATAACTAAATGAATAATGCTAAAACTGGGACTAGTCAGCATCCACCAGCAAAACAGAGCCAGGAGGAACACAGCGAAGAGAAGGAAGAGAGCCACAGTTACCAGTTCAATAGGAAAACGCACTGCTAACATGTCTCAGCTATTCCTAGTCAATGCAGATATTTCAGAAATTCCCTATTTTCTGTGTTAGAAAACTTTTAAGTTAATGACAAACTTTTACCAGAAAGAGGATGCAATCCTCCTCACTGATTTTTACATATGAGGCGTGTATATTTAGTGGGGTGATAGAGAAATTATGAAAGCGATCATAAAAGGCTGTATTTATTACATCTTAAAATCATCTTTGGTTAAAAAAAAAAAACTTAAAGTATAGTAAGGACTGGAGGATTTAAATATCAGAACAGGAGAACTTGCTAACTTTATTTTTAGAACAAAAAACAGCACACCATTAAATAGTGTTTCCATGTAAACACTGCTATATTTAAAATGGATAACCAACAAGGACCTACTACTGTATAGCACAGGGAACTCTGCTCAATATTATATAACAACTTAAATAGGAAAAGAATTTGGTAAAGAATAGATACATGGATATGCGTAACTGAATCTCTTCACTGTACACCTGAAACCAATACATTGTTAGTCAACTACACTCCAATATAAAATTTAAAGTTTCTTCCAAAAAAAAAAGCTTACATTTGAAAGGACAAATGTAAGAATTCACAACAAAATATGTCAGGATCCAAAAATTCTTTCAAAGAAACATCTAAGTTTTAAAGTAAAAACATGCTACCATAAAAAAAATAAGCTTTTTGCCAGAAATTACTGACACCCAAGTTCCAGTTTCGTTTCTTTTCTACATTGGAAATTGGCAGCAGGGAATAAATTAGAATATTAACAACTGAATTAAATAAATAAATATGTAGCAGATTTATATTATAATAAACTGAGTAGCCAAAAAAAATCATTTTTCCCACAGCAGTAGTATATTTATTGTGCTGAAATCACGTAGCAGGGAATGAATAGCTCTAGGGAACCAGTACAGAATGTTCACAAAGATTTACAAATCTCTAGTCATTACAAACTGAGCGGTAAAAACAAAAGTATTGAATCCTCCTAGATCAAACTATTACGTGCTGCAAATTTTCTGTAGTTCTCATGTCTGCATGCCTTGAAGCGGGGGTCGGGGGGGGAGTGTGTAATTTGAATGCACAATAAATATTTCATAGTTTACAAAGTATTCTGAAATAGTCTGCACAAACAGCATTACATCCTGCACATGCAGTTTTGATATGTTAAAGATACTTAGAAATACTCATGCCTTTTAAATTTTGGTCACAAGATCCCTGTGCAATACCCACTAGCAATTTAACCTATGTAATAAGACACAGAACAAGTTCTTTCCTAGTGAATTTCCAGTTGTGTTTTTACATTACATGAAATACTTCATTGGTAAAGAGCAAATTTAATTTTCTGGTTCTGACTCTCACTTTTACTCACTTTATGTCTTAGTAATTAACACCCTGTAACAATCAAGCATTGAATTTAATGATCTTTAGCACCAAGGAGTCAAGAATATTGCACCAAAATGGGTTTATACTTCATATCTAGTTACAAATAAGATCTTGCAACTCTGTCACAGAAAAATGTCACTCCAAAGTTAAACACATTGAAAGAGAAGGATAATTTCACAAAAAAGCTTGCTGTACGGTATTTGTAAAAAAAAAAAAAAGTTAGTGAATCTGAAAGTTAGTATTAAAATTTACATTAGAGGACTCCTTGATTTTTTAATTAAAATTTATTTAATTTTAAATGTTCTTTCCAACAGAAGAGGTAGGTATATTTCCACATATGAAAAATCAGTAACAGCCACAAATCAAAACAAGGAAAGCCTGATAAAAATCAACATACTCTCTTCTAACAGCACATAAATGTAACTATTTTATGATGTTACTAGTAGACACATGAGTTGTTTCATGTTCCAATCAGACAGTAATCTTAATTTTCATAATATATACCTAGTAGTAACAGGAGTATTGAAAGGCTGCCTTTTCATCACAAAATTGTTTCCCACAGTGATTTGTGCTGCAGGTCACAGTGAACTTTGAGCCACTGGACAGGATTTTACTGTAATTCTATTTTCACCAACACCATCATCATAAAGCCTCTAAGCGTCTACAAAGATCATCAGATTTTTAAAATTTAATTCCAACCAAAAGGGTATCTTCGGACTACAGGTGGAGAGATTTGATCATTCCAGTCAGCAAATGAATTCAAATGTGCACGTTGTAAAATATCTGCATTTCCAGTTTGGGACCAGAAAAGATAAGGGAACTGATTTTCATCAGTATATAAGTTGCAATTTAGCTAAAAAAAAAAAAGGGCATAAAGACCGTGTTTCTGTGATCATCAAACTGAAGGATGAAGAGAAATTAAAAATCTCATGCACTGTTCGATGTGAATGCAGGGGGAGGGGCGCAGGGGAAGGGTCTCCAAAGTCACGTGATGATTGCTTTGGTCTGACAACATCAAGGCTAATAAAAAAAATGTTTAAAATAAAAACTTCATAAATAAAACATCTGGGTGTTGTATTTAACACTTTACTCAATCTAAAGGTTACTAATAATACATAGAGCACATTTGCCTTTTTGCTCCCCACCCTCAAACCCTCATTTGCTTCTGTTTTCCCTGAAATCTTAAACGAAGTGGGAACTTCCTCACTGTCAACACCAGGTAAGGCCCAGTTCGCTTTACTCTCCTTTTGCTTTTCCATTTTTCTGCTTCTTGCCATTTTCTACCACTAGGTGGTTTTCGGATTTGTTCACACCATTTGCTGAAATACCATTCGCCGCTGTTTTTCCAGGTTTTGCTTTCTTAGGCTCTTTGTACGTCCGCACATAGAAGTTAAGGAAGAGGAATATGAAGCTGATCGCGTAGGCAATGAGAGCCCAGTGCATCCATTTGGGGAAGGGGCAATCGGTGTAAAGGGACAGCGCTGTGTGCCCGATGGTCACGTGGAACTGCACCTGGAAAACACAACGGCACAGGCGCTCACTGTGGGCAGCAAGCAGCTCGCTCGGCCCTGGCACCTTCCCTGGCTCCTTCTCACACGGGCCGCTTCTCAAAACCACGTCCTCAACGGGGGCTTCCTGCTAAGACCCAAGTACCCCCACCCAATGGGGCCCTCCATCCCTTTAACCAAAGGGGTCTGGTTTGTGCTGGTTTTCTGTTTCATAGGAATTATGTCTTTTGCATCTGCTGACTTCGGGACTGTCCATCTCTCCCCTCGAGTACCACCTGAGGGCAGGGCTCCACACGGATCCCCATGACCAATACCAGACCACCTAAGCTGCCTCCTGAGAAACCTGTATGCAGGTCAGGAAGCAACAGTTACAACTGGACATGGAACAACAGACTGGTTCCAAATAGGAACAGGAGTACGTCAAGGCTGTATATTGTCACCCTGCTTATTTAACTTCTATGCAGAGTACATCATGAGAAACGCTGGACTGGAGGAAACACAAGCTGGAATCAAGATTGCTGGGAGAAATATCAATAACCTCAGATATGCAGATGACACTACCCTTATGGCAGAAAGTGAAGAGGAGCTAAAAAGCCTCTTGATGAAAGTGAAAGAGGAGAGCGAAAAAGTTGGCTTAAAGCTCAACATTCAGAAAACGAAGATCATGGCATCCGGTCCCATCACTTCATGGCAAATAGAGGGGGAAACAGTGGAAACAGTGTCAGACTTTATATTTTGGGGCTCCAAAATCACTGCAGATGGTGACTGCAGCCATGAAATTAAAAGACGTTACTCCTCGGAAGAAAAGTTACAACCAACCTAGATAGTATATTCAGAAGCAGAGACATTACTTTGCCGACTAAGGTCCGTCTAGTCAAGGCTATGGTTTTTCCTGTGGTCATGTATGGATGTGAGAGTTGGACTGTGAAGAAGGCTGAGCGCCAAAGAATTGATGCTTTTTTGAACTGTGGTGTTCGAGAAGACTCTTGAGAGTCCCTCGGACTGCAAGGAGATGCAACCAGTCCATTCTGAAGGAGATCAATCCTGGGATTTCTTTGGAAGGAATGATGCTAAAGCTGAAGCTCCAGTACTTTGGCCACCTCATGTGAAGAGTTGACTCATTGGAAAAGACTGTGATGCTGGGAGGGATTGGGGGCAGGAGGAGAAGGGAACGACAGAGGATGAGATGGCTGGATGGCATCACTGACTCGATGGACGTGAATCTGAGTAAACTCTGGGAGATGGTAATGGACAGGGAGGCCTGGCGTGCTGCGATTCATGGGGTTGCAAAGAGTCGGACACGACTGAGCGACTGAACTGCCTGACTGACTGGCCTGGTATCTGGATCCTGGGGATTATTTTTGGATAATGGTGAATAACGTTATCTAATGAGAGGGAATTAGTGAAGGCTCTTCAGTTTTTGTTTTCCTCCCAAATATATTGGTTTCTTTCCACAAAGTTGTTAGCAAGCTGGTACATATACTTTTAAAAATGAGTTTATCAAAATGGTTCATTATCTGTTTCTTATAGAATAGGAGACAGGTAAATATGCATTTTAAAATTAATTAAAAATTCAAAAATTGAATTAGCACAATCCTTTAAAAACTAAGATTCTTGGTAAAACTTAGTAGATATTTGATAACAAGTATAAAAGGAGAGGATGGTTCTCAATATAAGAATTCATGAATTTCGTGGGGTTAAACACCACTTAATTTTTTACAAGGTTAACATACAAGATTCCCTGCTGTGAGAACTTCTGCCTTGGAAATACACTACCCTTCACAAAATTAACACCCTATTTAAAATGGGCAATTGCAGCTTCTCCTTTAAGGATAGCATTATCAATATTATTATATTAAATATTATTTTTAAAGTTTATCCCATGTATAGCTCCAAATTTCTATCAGACTAAAAAACTTTAAAAGTTTCCCATGGCAAAATCCAGGTTTTAGGGACTTTTGATTTCACAATGATTCTTAGAACCTGCATCGCTGGAAAAGGGTGTGTCTGGGGGGCTGACTGAGCAGGGCATCGCTCAAGGAGAATCAGGTGCAGTCTTCCCGCAAAGCAGATAACAACAGTTCACACGATTTCTGTCTTTTTCTCATTTCCTTGGGCCCATTTACTAATAACTGAGAGGAACAAATTACACAAACTGTGTAAACAGCTTACACAAAAACTGGAGGAAGCTTCCTGTAGCATTTTACTTACAGATGAATCCTGCACACCCAGCAGTCCCCAAAAGCTGTGCTTCCTGTTTGGGTAGCCTGTTGTTTGGCAACTTAAAACAGAGATGAATGATATTTCCAAATGTGATTCCACTGATAAAATTGCGCACATGCTATGATTAAAGCAAATTATAATAAATTCCAAGGCTTCAAGAATAGCTACCAGGTTGGTTTTGGATTTCCGGTTTGATTACTGGGCTGGTGCTTTAGCTCTGAAGGTTGCACTGAGTCACCCAGATGCTTCCAGAAGTCCTACTAGGGGTTGGTGCTCTGAAGATGAACATTTGAGTATACCAAGCTCTGCTCTCTAAGGATTATGTGTTAGGGAATTAAGAGTTCTTTGATCCCTGGTCCTTTAACTTATTTACTTTTTGGCCACACAGCGCTGCATATGGGATCTTCGTTCCCTGACCGGGGATCAAACTCACACCCTCTGCAGGAGAAGCATGGAGCCCTGACCCCTGGGCAGCCAGGGAAGTTCCCCTCGGTCCCATCCTTTACCCGACCCCTTCGCTGGCTCTGGGACTTCTCTACAACCTTCCTATTCTAAATGTACAGGATGTGCTCACCAGGACGGAAAAATGGGAGTAAAAAACCAGAAAACTTATTCAAGAGCACAATGAAGAGAGGTAATAATAACATTTTAAGTGGAAAAAAACTAAGAAAGAAGTTATTTTTCTAATTGTCAGGTGAGTATATGCTCCTCGGTTCTGTCTCGTCCGCAACAAAGATTTGGAGGGACGGACATTAAAGCACTCGGCATGTCACAGCTCTTGGGTCTTGGACAGACCGTGTTCTAGCTCTCAGGGCTCAAACGGACCGTGTTATAGCTCTTAGACAAATCAGTGTTACAGCTCCGTGTTACAGCTCTATTTTACTTAGATAATAGCAGGAAAATCCATCCTCGAGGCGTGAGAGCACCTCGACCCAAAGACGGGAAGAGAAGAACGCCCCAGCGCCGGGGGTGGGGTGGGGCGGGGAGAGCCCTTTGGCTCCTCTTTTTATATGTTTTTCCGTCCCCCTGGGCCTGCCCTATGCAAATTGGGCTAGCCAAGAGTGCTGTTTGTTTTACCTGAGGTCCTCAGACCTTCCTCTGTTCTATTTTTGCAGGCTTTTCCCTTCCTTGTCTTTTAGCCACCACCATTTTGGACTTCTGTTTCGTAGTCTAACTACCTAACACTAATCACCGACTCGATGGACGTGAGTCTGAGTGAACTCGGGGAGTTGGTGATGGACAGGGAGGCCTGGCGTGCTGCGATTCATGGGGTTGCAGAGTCGGACACGACTGAGCGAGTGAACTGAACTGAACACTAATCATAAACGAGTATGCATTTTGTGACGTGCCTAGATCTTTACTCATCCATTCCACAGAGATGTTTAAAGGACATTCCTATTAGACAGACAGGACCTGCATCTGGTCTTTTAGGGACATTTAGAAAGCAAGAGTCTGTGAACACTCAGCCTATGAACAGGTGGTTGAGAGCCAGACAGCCTCAACGCCTATCGCTGGAGCACAAAGAAAGCCAGTCTGGTAACATAAAGTGGTTGAAAGTAACTCAGCCCTCCACAGTTAATGAGAGCCGGACATTCTCAGTGCTTTACTTGAGAACTCACCAGCTGCAGCATGGTCAGGTATCGCTTCCACCAGAGATATTTCTGAATCCACGGGCCGAAGGCAGCTAACCCATAGTATGAGTACATAATCACATGGATGAAGGAATTCATCTGGGCTCCAAAAAATGCTTTAGAAAAAGAGGTAATTACAAGACACAGAAATCTTTATTTAGGTGATAAACCATTTGAATGTAAAATAAATCAATCCATATTATTTTCCAACATTTAATTCTGAGTATAGACCAGAAATAAAAGTTGTAAAGTAGTTCTAATGGACAGGCCTTCTCTTCAGATCATGCCAAATATTTTTCAAGTTTAGACTCCAGCTTTTACCATATAAATACAAATGGGTGTTCTTCAAAGGCAAAGGACTTCCCAAGTGGCTCAAGTAGGCCCTAATGTACTTAAGTAGGTCCTACTTAAGTCCTACATTGCCAATATTATTTTTCATTCTGTTGCTCTTGGGGGAATAAAAGCCAGGGTACATATAATGGTTTAGAGTAGATTTGTAAATCCTTCATTATTGTCTTTACATGTGCCAATACACACAGCTACAACAAAACAGTGCTCGTTTCTTAGATTTCTAAGTAGTTTAAAAGTAACGTAGCAAGGTGAACTGTAGTATGACTTGTACCCTGGGTTCCCATCAGTGGAATGGTCTGTTTCCAGCTCAATGATGTGAATTATCTCCAATGTACAGGCATCTGAAAAGCTGGGGGCAGATCTTGGCCAAATTGTGAGTTCAGACTCTCTTCAATACTGAGAAGGCTACATACAAGTTCCTTTGAGTAAGAAGCAGTAGGTGCACTGGGGCCTGTTTGAGAGCAAGAGTGGGCTCTGGGCTTGGAGAAGAGAAGGAACCTTCAGATGGAGAAATTCGATCTTGGTATCCTCTAGATCAGAACCACTAGAATTGCTCCCTCTCAAAATACTATTTGCTACACTTGGGATTCATTTATGCTAATCTCTGGGGTAAATCTTTAGGTGTGAAAGTAGTCACAGATAAACAGCTAAAGCTCTACTTTCTTCAAATTTCTTTAAAGTGCCATTAACACAGGAATAATTAAGCCTGGAAGTAAGTTATATTTGTGTGTGTGTGTTAGTTTCTCAGTCATGAGCCTCCTCTTTGCGATCTCATGGACTGTAGCCCGCCAGGCTCTTCTGTCCATGGAATCCTCCAGGCAAGAAAACTTGAGTGGGCTGCTGTTATACCAACTCAAATTCTCACCACTTTCCATCCGACACATTTATATAATTTAGTACACGGGGACACATTCCTGAAGATGCTCACCCTGTCCTCCTGCAACCCACTTAATTCCAATCCACCACAACGTGAACATGGTACAGTGATGATACACGTGAAGAAAAGAGACTTGGTTGTTCTTCTTCCTCAGGATAAAAAACACCGTGTCCAGATACTCAATTCCTTTCGATATGAAGTACCACCACAGAGCGGCAGCTATCTGCAGGAAGAAAGGGAAAGCGTTTTATAAACACCAGAATGATGCTATCACGTGGCTGTCTACCAAAGTTAAGTCTTGAGCAATTTTTACTGCACAGAATGTATGAGGCACAGAATCATTTTTGTTTAAGTGGGTGTGAAACCTAGGCATCTATTCATGGGGAAAATGATGGGAAATAAAAGAGTCCAAATCTATATCTACACTGTGCCAACAGTTCAGAGAAAATTTTCAGTCTGTTTCATAGCTGGATGTCATGGGTACCAACCTGCTGATTGCAGTGCTGTGAACGCTTTCAACTGCTATGATTTTCAATGTGGTAGAGAAACTGAGATATTTACTCTATAAAGGTATTTCAGTTGTTCATGCCTAGCCTATATTCCAGCCTCAGAGATTCTTCCAAGTATGCTTGAGTAGCAACTGGTCTCTCTTTCTCAATCTAACATGTGCAACAAATTACTTAACCACATTATTTTTTATTAGGCAGTGAAATTTTTAAAATGATAAACTGCAGTAAACACACACACGTAACAAATATTTCCTAGGTCATAAATATAATCCTGCTTACATGAGTAAGTCTTTTCTTTTCCTGGGCTCTAATTAAGACACCAGATGGTGCAGAAAGATTACATTACACGCTGAGATTAAGGATCCAAGGATCCAGTGAGAGGTGACCTCTGTATATACATTTTAAAATATTTCACAAGAATCCCACTAAAATAGTAACCTAGATTCACCCTTCTTATGTCAAGTATTTTCTATGGCATCTGCCCTATATACCACCAGCAAAGGCAGCGGTACAAAACTGAAACCTGATGGTAAACCTGTGTGTGTCAGCAGTTTGGCAGATGCATTCACAGGAAGGCTTAGGCTCTTCAGAGCTGATAGGGTCCTTCTTCCTTAGATAAGAGCACCTGTTGGATGCCATGGGTTTGTGCTTGTTTGGGTTTGGCTGTTCGCTTTTGAAAAACAAAATTACGATTTTAAAGTGTAGGCAAGGAAAAAAGAGAACAGCCAAAGAAAAAAATAACGTCTTGTATTTACAAACTGAGAATTATATACTGAGTCTGCTTGCATAATAACATTGTTGAAAATGATAAAAGTTGTGTGAAAACAAACTTGAAATAGGGAACTACTAATAACAACACTATATTTAATATTCAGTATTATGTTAGTATTTTAAAGTGTAACATTTTGGTGCAGTAAGGGGCTTCGCAGGTGGCTCAGCAGTAAAGAATCCACCTGCCAATGAAGGAGACATAGGTTTGATCCCTGGGTCAGGAAGATCCCCTGGAGCAAGAAACGCCAACCCACTCCAGTATTCTTGCTTGGAGAATTCCATGGACAGAGGAGCCTGGTGAGATATAGTCTGTGGACTTGGACATGACTTAGCAACAGAGTATGCAAACTCTATCTAGAAGGGAAGAGGTCATGTCTTATTTTCACTCTTATTTGGCACTCTAACTCAGCAATGATTCATAAACAGTAATTAACAATCCTCTCTAGTTTGTGAAAGTGCTAATCGCTCAGTAGTGTCTGACTCTTTGCGACCCCATGGACTGTAGCCCGCCAGGCTCCTCTGCCCGTGGAATTCTCAAGGCAAGAATACTGGAATGGGTAGCCACTGCCTTCTCCAGGGGGTCTTCCAACCCAGCAATCAAACCCAAGTCTGCTGCTTTGCAGGTAGATTCTTTTGCATCTGAGCCACCAGGGAACTGAATAGCTACATCAAAGTGAAAAGATCCTTCTTAGCTACATAACAACGAATACAAAGATGAGTCTCTGAGTCAAACACTTATTCTGCCACATCTCAGAATAACAGAGAGGGAAGAAATGGTCAAATACAATCTGCTGCCACTCTTGTCCTTTCTCCTCCTAGATTTCAGGTCTCACAACAGCTACATTTCAAAAGAACTGATCAATTTATGCATGCCAGGAGGGCAGGCACACAATGGCCAGAGTGGTATTTTAAAAACTTTATCCCCCAAATGTTAACATGTTGTTTCGCCCAAAGGGTTTATCTAAGCTCACTCCTCAAAGAAAGCAAAGCCGACACGTGTCCTTTTCTCTTTCCAGATGCCAGCAAGACCAGTCGTGGTCCACTGCTTCAACCAGGAGGAGGTTCTCTAGCAACAAACCTCAACAAAGGGGATCCCCGCAGGCAATCTCAGGTCTGAGTTCCTGGCTAACCTTCTGTTTGCATGCCTGCCTCTCCCACCTCTGCTGGAAGGTCAGCTCCACAAAGGCTGGACCCCGTCTGCCTTCCCACTTGGGTCCCCAGTACCATCGCACTATCTGTGTACAGCCAATGTTCAATACACATTTGTTGAATGAATAAAACCAATGTGACAGCCAAAAGGGGTGATTTTTCATCAGCGTGTTAAATCTTCTAATGGGGAAATGAAGATAGAGACATAAAATCATAAATACATTAAAGCAATTTAGTCTTGGGTCTTGATGAATACTGGTGTTTATATCGTTGAACCCCAATGCTAAAGAGCTATTTTTTCTCAGGGCCAGCTACTACATATTATATTATTACTACATATGCTGCTAAGTCGCTTCAGTCGTGTCTGACTCTGTGCAACCCCATAGACAGCAGCCCAGCAGGCTCCCCCGTCCCTGGGATTCTCCAGGCAAGAACACTGGAGTGGGTTGCCTTTTCCTTCTCCATTACTACATATATCTAATATAAAACACACACATATATAACATGTTATGGACACATATGTTTAATATGAACACAGTATACAAGAGGCGCTCAAAAAATACTTAACAAAGTAAGATAATTTATTGTTTCTTCACTTGAGTAAAATGGCGATTTTACTGATGTAGGTGACTACAAAGTACAATATGATAACACTGTATTACTAGTCTATTTTTCTCAAATATAAATAAAAACTGGGTTTATACCTATACAAGCTGTGCTATGCCTAATTTACTAAACATTAAATCATTTATATTTGTCTTCCTCATACTTGCTTAACAAATGAATTCAACTTCAAGAGTTTCTATTCTTGACCCCCACAACCAAAAATCTAAAATATAATCTTTATACTAAACATGGAACTATTAGTATTATTATTATTTTTTTTTTGAGTACTGCATTTCAGTAGTCCAACACATATTCACTCTCAAATCACCAAATGAGAAAAGATAATGGGGGAAGGAAATGGATTTTAAATTATGTATATTTTTTAAAAAGTAGTTTTATTGACTCAAAACAATCCCACTATAGTTTTACCACTACATTAATGCATGTTTTTTATAGACTAGAGACTACAAAATTAAACCAACTTCTACTGATTAGCAGTATTTTTAATGTACTTACCCTGACTTCATGAACATTATCAGAATAATCCACAGTCTGGCAAATATAGCTATATCCTGCATTATATGATCCCATGAATAACTGGAAAAAGAAAATAACATTTGGAGTAAAGTTTTAGAAGATATAGCATTTAAAAGCACTACATACAATGTGCAAACTTTCAAAATATAAGAGCAATAATGTCTTAAAAATAAATTTCAAATGCACTAAACATTTAATGTGTTGGAATTTCTAAAATTGATCATCCGTCAATTTATTCTTAAGTTGAAATCTAAATTTAAAATGACATATAAAATTTGGACTGAGACACTCTATCTATCTTATAATATTAAGAGAAACTGTGATTAACCATGCTGCAAGACTTGCTCGGGTTTCTAGTTTTGAACCAGAGTGGATTGCATCTAACAAATTAGGGAAAGTAGCCAAATAAATTAGAGTTTTTTATGATGTTGAGTTTCTGTAGGCTACACTGTCAGTTAGAGATTTTTTAAAAGGAGCATATGGTTCATTTTCTTAGCATCACCAGTTCAGTTTGCTGGGTTCAGGATGAACACTAATGAGGAGTCTCTTGGAAAACAAATTCCTTTCAGTCTTACAACTTAAAAAGTGGTTGGGTCAGTCTAGCTTTTAGGATTTCCTTTTAAAATGCCATAGAGAATTTCTTGGTGTCTAGAAAAGTATACACTGATCAGCAGCAACAGTTGTGTAACAGTTAACGCATTTTAGTTCCAACCTAAAATTAACACAATTATATTATGTGGTAGGATTTAAATTTGAAAATTTGAAATCGGTATTTTACATCTGCATATTTTCATCAGTTACCAAACCTGAAACTGCTGAATGAGAAATATAAATAGCCACAACTATTTACTGAGGTCTTAATATGTTCTAAACACTATGCAAAAATTATCTCACTTACTTCTGATACCTTAGAGGATAGGTATTATGCCCATTTTACAGATGGGGGAAATGAGCCTCAAAAAAGTTAAGGAACTTCCAATGTCAGAAAAGGCAATGGCACCCCACTCCAGTACTCTTGCCTGGAAAATCCCATGGACGGAGGAGCCTGGAAGGCTGCAGGCCATGGGGTCGCTAAGAGTCGGACATGAATGAGCGACTTCACTTTCACTTTTCATTTTCATGCATTGGAGAAGGAAATGGCAACCCACTCCCGTGTTCTTGCCTGGAGAATCCCAGGGATGGGGGAGCCTGGTGGGCTGCCGTCTATGGGGTTGCACAGAGTCAGACACGCCTGAAGCGACTTAGCAGCAATGTCAGAAAAATCAGTAAGGGTTATTTTAGAATCCAGTTTGTCTGCTTCCAAATTTCAGTTTAAACAAGTCTCATACTTTATGTATGTTTCAGATTTTTGTTATCCATGCTTGTGTCAATAACATAAAATTTACTCTTAGAGGAGCTAACAGTTATCTTAGGGCACAACATTCCAATTGTAGTTTTACACATTCTTATTTTTTAATTTGCAACAGACCTGAGGAAGTATAAAGTGAACTTTAGTAAACCTACCTCTCTAAAGATAAAAAGGTTAAGCAAAACCATCCCAAAATTATAGAGAATGAGCACTAAACGCATCTGGAAAGGTTCTCGGTCCTTCATCCATTTTGGACCCAGCCACACGAAGAGGAGATACAGGGTGCTTATGCAAAGTGTAGGCAGTGGAGACTGCATCAGAGGCCAGTTCTCGACGCGTTTATCTACAGAGGGGACACAAAATTCATTACATGATAAACGTTTTATCAAATGAAATTATTAGGAAGTGCCACATTTCAACTTAGCTTCCCTTCGTGACCAAATACAGATCCTTAGAGGTCCAACAAAAACACATAACATACAGTTCTAATGACGTGGATGAACCTAGACCCTATTATACAAAGCAAAGTAAGTCAGAAAAAGAAAAACAAATATTGTATATTAACACATATATATGGAATTTAGAAAGATGGTACTGGTGAACTTATTTGCAGGGCAGCACTGGAAAAGACTCTGATGCTGGGAGGGATTGGGGGCAGGAGGAGAAGGGGACAACAGAGGATGCGATGGCTGGATGGCATCACCAACTCGATGGACGTGAGTCTGAGTGAACTCCGGGAGATGGTGATGGACAGGGAGGCTTGGTGTGCTGCGATTCATGGGGTCACAAAGAGTTGGACACGACTGAACTGAACTGAAGGAGATGCAGACACAGAGAACAGATTTCTCTGGGACACAGTGGGACAAACTGAGAGAGTAGAATGGAAACGTGTATGTTACCATATGTAAAATAGCCAGTGGGAATTTTCTGTATGATGCAGCGGGCTCAGGCCAGTTCTGTGTGACAGCCTAGAGGGGTGGGACAGAGTGGGAGGGGGGGTCGAGAAGGAGGGGACATACGAATACCGATGGCTGACTTCTGTTGATGTAAGGCAGAAACCAACACAGTACAGTAAAGCAATTATCCTCCAATTAAAAAGATATACATTGGAAAAATACATGACATTTAAACCAAAGAGACAAGAAATAATTCCTGGGAGTAGCTTTTGGAAGAGAAGTTGCATTATATAAGGTACACCTTATATATTTGACAGAGAACCCTGACAACAAAGAGACGAAACAAGGTTCATTGAAAATACAGAATAGGCTTGGGATGAAAAGTTAATCAAAGGTTTCATAGACAGAAAATACTTAAAGGAGAAACTTGACCCTCTATTAAATATGTGAAATAAATCGGCACAGTTTGGAAGCTGCTCCCTCCTATGCTAAAAGCAGGAAAACCTTAGTAAACTGAAAAGGCCTGGAGAATGGACGCCATCCCCTGAAAGATAGCTGGATGCTGAAGACAAGAGTATGGTAATAACTGAATTAAGTTGAGGATTAAGTTACAAGTCATTACAGTTTGATAATTTATTTAAATGGCAACCACCATATTCAAGACATTTTTATTTCCTGAGAACATGAATTTATTCTTTTCCCATGAATATAATCAACTTAAGTGCTTATGTATGTGTAAATATATGTATCTCCAATGTAACACATTATTCATTTAAATTGAATCAGCTCTCTTTAAATTCAAATATGTAATCTTGAATTAAATTTATAACAGAGTTTTGCCACAAATATTTCTGAGATGCATAATAATGAAATATGAGGTAGACAAAAATTTACATTATAAAAAGACACTGAAGTCAATTTTTATATTTTTAAAAGCTAAATGGCATTTTGAAGGTTGTGAATCTAATGTCTAATTTATTCTTGGTAATACATATTATTTTTATGTTGTGTTTTGAGGAAAATAATATATTTCTCAATAGTTAAAAAATTTTAGCCAGTTCCTAAAACCTAGCCTAAAGGAATGTAATTTGATTGTTCATTACAATGTCTCTCTATTTAAACTGTCAGTTTTATATATATGTGAAGCAGCTCTGGATAAGTTAATTATCTTTCAAAATACTTTACATAAAACTAAATTAGCCTGTTCCTATATTACTGTCAACAGAAAATAAGATAGAACATGTGAAACACAGGTACAAAAATATTTAATCATATAGCTTCCAAAGTTGGGAAGCAATAACTATGGTTTCCATAAAAAAAGAGTTGCTAGAAGAGTAGGATGGGGCTTCCCAGGTGACTCAGCCGATAAGAATCCCCTCGCAATATAGGAGACTTGGGTTCGACCCCTGGGTCAGGAAGATCCTCTGGAGAAGGAAACAGCAACCCACTCCAGTATTCTCACCTGGAAAATCCCATGGAGAGAGGAGCCTGGTGGGCTACAGTCCATGGGGTTACAAAGAGTTGAACAAGACTTAGTGGCTAAACAACAGCAAGGATGGGATACTGACTCGAAAAGAAGAAGAAGAAGAAAAAACACACAAATATGAGAACAAGAATAGAAAACCCAGAGGAATTGATTTTACTTTATAGTTTACAGTGGAAGCCTACCATCTATCTATTGATAGAAATTATGGTTCTGTCACTCAAATCAAAACATATTCCAGAACTAAAAATAAACTAAAATACTTAGAAGACAGGAGGGATAGTAGTCCTCTTATAAGGAGGGTGATTTACAAGACGGTGGGATGGCTTTTGTTGAAAAGCACTGTGCCACTGGTCTCACTAGTGGCTGGGCACTCTTCTTTAATGTCACTATGCCATCCTTCTGCACCCATATCTTTCTATGTCAAAAGGCCCCTGAAAACATGGCGTATTGATCTACTTAGATATTTATTTTTCCATATTATAGAAAAAGACTAATACAAAGCCCCTAAATCCTAAAGCTTGGCTCTACTTCCGGTCACGAGAAAAGGAGCTGCTGGGGTGTCCCACCTCCATCCACAACTAAAGGGCTTTTCCCATGGGCTGGATGTGAAGAGCAAAAGAACTCTGCTATGAGATAATCTATGTAACAAAGAAAATTACAAAGAAAGATCGATTATATTCTTTGCAGCTGAAGATGGGGAAGCTCTATACAGTCAGCAAAAACAAGACCAGAAGCTGACTGTGGTTCAGATCATGAACACCTTATTGCAAAATTCAGACTTACATTGAAGAAATGAGGAAAAACCACTAGGCCACTCAGGTATGACCTAAATCAAAATCCCTTACGATTACACAGTGAAAGTGACAAACAGATTCAAGGGATTAGATCTGACAGACCGAGTACGTGAAGACCTATGGACAGAGGTTCATGACATTGTACAGGAGGCAAGGATTAAGACTGTCTGCAAGAAAAGAAATGCAAAAAGGCAAAATGGTTGTCTGAGGAGGACTTACAAATAGCTGAGAAAAGAAGAGAAGCAAAAGGCAAAGGAGAAAAGGAAAGATCTGAATGCAGAGTTCCAAAGAATAGCAAGGAGAGATAAGAAAGCCTTCCTCAGTGATCAATGCAAAGAAATAGAGGAAAACAATAGAATGGGAAAGACTAGAGATCTCTTCAAGAAAATTAGAGATACCAAGGGAACATTTCATGCAAAGATGGGCACAATAAAGGACAGAAATGGTATGGACCTAAAAGAAGCAGAAGATATTAAGAAGAGGTGGCAAGAAAACACAGAAGAACTGTACGAAAAAGATTTTCACGACCTGGATAATCACGATGGTGTGATCACTCACCTAGAGCTAGACATCCTGGAGGGCAAAGTTAAGTGGGCCTTAGGAAGCATCACTATGAACAAACTAGTGGAGGTGATAGAACTCCAGCTGAGCTATTTCAGATCCTAAAAGATGATGCTGTTAAAGTGCTGCACTCAATATGCCAGCAAATTTGGAAAACTCAGCAGTGGCCACAGGACTGGAAAAGGTCAGTTTTCATTCCAATCCCAAAGAAAGGCAATGGCAAAGAATGCTCAAACTATCACACAATTGCCCTCATCTCACACGCTAGTAATGCTCAAAATTCTCAAAGCAAGGCCTCAACAGTACATGAACTGAGAACTTTCAGATGTTCAAGTGGGATTTAGAAAAGGCAGAGGAACCAGAGATCACATTGCAAACATCCACTGGATCATAGAAAAAGCAAGAGAGTTCTAGAAAAACATCTACTTCTGTTTTATTGACTACACCAAAGCCTTTGACTGTGGATCACAATAAACCGTGGACAATTCTTCAAGAAATGGGAATACCAGACCACCTAACCTGCCTCCTGAGAAGTCTGTATGCAGGTCAGGAAGCAAAAGTTAGAACCGGACATGGAACAACAGACTGGTTCCAAATTGGGGAAGGAGTACGTCAAAGCTGTATATTGTCACCCTGCTTATTTAACTTCTATGCAGAGTACATCATGCAAAATGCTAGGCTGCCCAAGTTGGAATCAAGATTGCCAGGAAAATATCAATAACCTCAAATATGCAGATAACACCACCCTTAAGGGAGAAAGCAAAGAGGAACTAAGGAGCCTCTTGACAAAGGTGAAAGTGAAGTCGCTCAGTCGTGTCTGACTCTTTGCGACCCCATGGACTATAGCCTATCAGGCTCCTCTGTCCATGGCATTTTCCAGGCAAGAGTGCTGGAGTGGACTGTCATTTCCTTCTCCAGGGGATCTTCCCGACCCAGGAATCAAAACTGGGTCTCCCGCATTGCAGGCAGACGCTTTACCGTCTGTGCCACCAGGGAAGCCCTGATGAAGATGAAAAAGAAGAGTGAAAAAATCTGGCTTAAAGCTCAACATTCCAAAAAGTAAGATCATGGCATCCGGTCCCATCACTTCATGGCAAATAGATGGGGAAACAATGGAAACAGTGAGAGACAATTTTCTTGGGCTCCAAAATCACTGCAGATGGTGACTGCAGCCATGAAATTAAAAGATGCTTGCTCCTTGGAAGAAACGTTATGACCAACCTAGACAGCATATTCAAAAAGACAGACGTTACTTTGCCAACAAAGGTCCATCTAGTCAAAGCTATGATTTTTCCAGTAGTCATGTATGGATGTGGGAGTTGGGCTATAAAGGAAGCTGAGTGCCAAAGAATTGATGCTTTTGAACTGTGGTGTTGGAGAAGACTCTTGAGAGTTCCTTGGACTGCAAGAAGATCAAATTAGTCAATCCTAATGGAAATCAGTGCTGAATATTCACTGGAAGGACTAATGCTGAAGCTGAAACTATAATCCTCTGGCTACCTGATGGGAAGGACTGACTCACTGGAGAAGAGCCTGGTGCTGGGAAAGATTGAAGGCAGGAGGAGGAAGAGATGACAGAAGACAAGACAGCTGGATGGCATGACCGACTTGATGGACGTGAGCTTGAGCAGCTGCGGGAGTTGGCAATGGACAGGGAAGCCTGGTGTGCTGCAGTCCATGGGGTCGCAGAGAGTTGGACAGGACTGAGCAACTGAACTGACTGACTATGTAACAAAGAAGGGAAGATAAATTCACCTGTAAGGCCTTTCTAATTTCCAACATTATACATTATTTCTTACTCTTATACACATAATTGCTATTGACTTCAAAGGCAGTTCCGAGCAGCAAGCAAGGGAAAAATTAGAGAGGTGGGTCCAAAATTTCCCCCAAATCAAAATAAATAAAAATGTGCATTCTTGAGAGGGAGTTTGAGGGGAAACGCATACATGTATGTATATGTACGGCTGGGTCCCTTTGCTGTCCACCTGAAACTAGTACAGCATTGTTCATTGCTGCTGCTGCTGCTGCTGCTCAGTCGCTTCAGTCGTGTCCGACCCTGTGTGACCCCATAGACGGCAGCCTACCAGGCTCCCCCGTCCCTGGGATTCTCCAGGCAAGAACACTGGAGTGGGTTGCCATTTCCCTCTCCAATGCATGAAAGTGAAAAGTGAAAGTGAAGTCGCTCAGTCATCTTTGACTCTTAGCGACCCCATGGACTGCAGCCCACCAGGCTCCTCCGTCCATGAGATTTTCCAGGCAAGAGTACTGGATGGTTAACTGGCCCTGCTCAATACAAAATAAAAAGTTTAATAAAAAATTTAAAAAGAAAGAATGTCAATGGAATCATGGTGTCACAAAGAGTTGGACACGACTGAGTGACTGAACTGAACTCAACTGAACTGAATCTTCAAGAGCTCATGCTCATTCTCAATCATGTCTTACTCTTGTGAACCGATGGACTGCAGCCTGCCAGGCTCCTCTGTCCATGGGATTCACCAGGTAAGAGTACTGGAGTGGGTTCCCATTGCCTACTGCAGGCGATCTTCCTGACCATTAAATGCAAATAGTTCTAAGAAACACACATTGGTTGTTGCAATCCACGAACGGAAGCCTCAAACTTTGCTTAGAATATTAATTTGAATATTATTTTCCTTAAACCTGCATAGCAAGTTTACACATGACATAAAATGATTGGTTATATCATCATAATTTTGTAAAACCAAGAACAATGAACTCTGCTTCATCAGAATGGTGGCAGAACTGAGGTTCTCTTTAACAGACTCTCTCAAACCGCATAAAAGTTACCATTTCATTCAGGACTTACTTTTCAAAGAACTGAAATCTTTCAATAAAAGAAAGTTCTTTTGGAAAAAAAAAAAATGCCCATTTAATGCATGGTGTTACTCACACAACAGAGATATTTAAAGAGACACGAGTAAGAAGCTGCAGGTCTAGGCAGGAAGAAATACCGACAGAAGCCAACAGGGGTAAAAGAGGTGGTGGGGGGCTGACAAGGAGTAACAGTCGCAACAGAGAAGGAATGGAGACTCCACTTGCAGACAGGCAGGCTGGTTAATGCCAGCTCCGTGGCTGTGGGTACGACCTTAAGGGCACAACTTGTCCTCACTCCCTTCATCTGTAAAGCCTGATGGGGAGCAGGGAAACTGGATTAGCGCTTCTCCAACTTCAACAAGAAAAAGAATCACTTGGAGCATAGTTACAATGCAGGTTCAAACTCAGTAGCTTGAGAGTATGGCTCACCTTTAGGATGATTTTGCACTTTCTAGAAGTTCCAAGTGAGGCTATGCCAATGTTCCATGGACTATCCCTTGAGTAGCAGAACACTAGGTGACCCCTTGGGAGTTTTTCTTCTAACTTCTAAAAATGGCTACTTTTTACAACAACCGCAAGGAGAAGGAGAAGAAGGGTTCCCTGGTAGCTCAGATGGTAAAGAATCCCCCTACAATGCAGGAGACCCCAGTCTGATCCCTGGGTCGGGAAGATCCCCTGGAGGAGGAAATGGCAACCCACTCCAGTATTCTTGCCGGGACAGTCCCATAGAGAGAGGAGCCTGGTGGGCTACCATCCATGGGTTTGCAGAGTTGGACATGACTGAGCAGCTTTCACTGTTTCACAGAGAGGAAGAATGGGATTGAAGGTGAGGAACCCTGGGTTAAGAAAACGAGCAGTTTTCGGTGGCCAGGGACCCACTTCTCACGGCCAGAGCCCTGCACGTATTCTCCTTATAGCGCATCACACTGTCCTGTGGCCGTCCTCCAACACCCTCTGCCTCTGGTCTGACCTCTTCTGCGTTTGGTGTTTATTTTTTTTAAATAATCACTTTTTCTCTCTCTCTTTATTGCTGGCTGTGCTGGATCTTTGCGGCTGTACAGGCTTCTTCCCTCTAGTTGCAGCTAGTAGGGCTACTCCGTAATTGTGGTGCCAGGGCTTCTCATTGCGGCGGCTTCTCTCATTGCTGAGCGAGGGCTCTAGGGCATGTGGGCTTCAGCAGTCGCAACCCATGGGCTCAGAAGTCGCGGCTTCCCGGCTCCAGAGTACAGGCTCAGTAGCCATGGTGCACAGGCTCAGTTACTTCACAGCAGGTGGATATTCCTGGACCAGAGATCGAACCCATGTCTCCTGCATTAGCAGGCGGACTCTTTACCACTGACCCACCAGTGAAAGTGAAAGTGAAGTTGCTCAGTCGTGTCCGACTCTTTGCGACCCCATGGACTGTGGCCTACCAAGCTCCTCTGTCCGTGGGATTTTCCAGGCAATAGTACTGGAGTGGATTGCCCTTTCCTTCTCCAGGGGATCTTCCCGACCCAGGGATCAAGCCCAGGTCTCCCACATTGTAGACAGACACTGAGCCACCAGGGAAGTCGCCCTTAAATAATCTTTTGAAGGAATTAAATCCTCTAGTTATTTGAGTTACACGGGATCCAAATACAGATCATGCATATTAGAGTAAAAGAAGACATGTTTCTGGGATGCTGTCAGTACACAGTGATGGGTGGGGTTCCACATCATGAATTTATTAGGGGTGGAAAAAAAGAAAAATTCTATTGAAACACTATCCCTCTTGCCAACACTCAAGTCAGATTCTGTCATCCAGGCATATCAAGATTCAAACGGGTTTTATGTAACATTCTTGGGAACGCTCTCTATGAAAAGCTCTTACAGGGGAGGGAGAGGGTCAATAAGGCATAAACAGTATATAAATTGAACTCTAGTTGATTCGTTATATTGTCTTCTTTCTATATTCTATTAATATGTTTACTAACACGTCTATGCCTTCATATTCTGATGATTTTGCTCTTATTTTTGAGTCTATTTATTAACAATTTTGGGCCTTCCTCATGCCTCAGATGGTAAAGACTCCGCCTGCAATGCAAGAGACCTGGGTTTGAGACCTGAGTTCAATCCCTGGGTCAGGAAGATCCCCTGGAGACAGGAATGGCTACCCACTCCAGCCTTCTTGCCTGCAGAATTCCATGGACAGAAGAGCCTGGTGGGCTACAGTCCATGGGGTCACAAAGAGTCAGACATGACTTAGCAACTTTCACTTTCACTAACAATTTTAAGGCTTTCATGTTGCACATCCCTGAATATTCATTAGAAGGACTGATGCTGAAGCTCCAATACTTTGCCTACCTGATGTGCAGAGTTGACTCATTAGTAAAGACCCTGATGCTGGGAAAGATAGAAGGCAGGAGAAGGGGATGACAGAGGATGAGATGGTTGGATGGCATCACCAACTCAATGGACATGAGTTTGAGCAAACTCTGGAAGATGGTGAAGGACAGGGAAGCCTGGCATGCTGCAGTCCATGGAGTCACAAAGTGTCAGACATGACTTAGTGACTAAACAACAATAAATTAGATATGTAGAATTTCAGATTTAGAAATGATCCCTTTATTTTAAAAATGAGATGCATAGAGACCAAGAGACTTGTAGGGGAAGGTGGAGCCCACCTTCTCAGTCACTATGCCCACTAATTTTAAGGGAAAAATGGTCCCACCATTTTCCCCCTAAATTACAGGCATGAAGAAAATTTTCAAATAGAACTCTGACTTATCCATCATGGCCCTTCAAGGGAAAGAAAACAAGAGAGACTTACAGAAGTCCCCTGAGCAGAAAGAAGGACAAGAGAGAAACACACTGAGGCTCGCACTTTCTCAGGTGCTGCATCTGGCAGACCTGGTCTAGGGTCATGACGCTCTGGAAGACACGACACCAAATACCAAGGAAAGACCAGGGACGTGTAGCCTTCGAAAGAGGAGGCCTCATCAAATACTGAAAGACCTAAAGAGGCTCCAGACTTATTCTCTGCTTCCAGAGAACCCATGAGAAGGGCTTTAGCAAAATAAATCACGCCTATAAATTCAGAAATTTCTAACCATGAGGTCTCTCCTTCTATAAGTAGAAAGCTGTCTCCTTTGGAAATGAGTTTCCTTTATTTCAGTACTAATAATTAAATTAATTTTAAATTAAAGTTAACAAATCTAAAGTTAAATGTTACTGCAAATAAGTTTTGGAACAAGGAACTTTATTTCAAAAATAAGAATTACCAAGACACATTACCTTAACCTTCCAGACCCTTAAGGGTTAATTTCTTTCTCAAGAAACTGTTTCCATCTAAAACACTTTGTTTCACAAAGCTCATGCCAAATGAGACTGGTTTACAAACACTAATTTGGTCAACAATCACACAATTTTATCTATATTAAAAGGCCATGTAATGGTTAACAACTATGTGCTCAAGAGAACTCACAAGCTGTTCACTAGAAAAGAGTTCACTTTATTATGTGTAAATTATACCTTTATTTTTAAAATGGTACCCAAAAAATGGTCCATCTGAAGTGGGGCTTCCCTTGAATACCCTCCCCACCAACAGTTTCGTTTATTCTTAACCTGACTTGCACCTTAAAAATCACCCAGCATAGTAAACAGAACAGCCCTTCCATCCCTTCTGAGCTCAGTGACTGGAGGCAGGTCATTTGGTCCTTGACCTCTCAAAACTCATCATCTATTAGAAGAAACAGACATGACCAATAAATTGCTTTGCAGGATTCTGAGAGCGGCATCAGAGGCCAGTCTGAGGACAGGAGAGAGGCGACAAGGGCAGCTTCCGGAGCTGATGCCCAAACCGTTCCTTGAAGAAAAGAGGAGAAACTTGGCAAGCAGATAGGAAGGCCGGAAGGCTTTCCTGCAGAGAGGAAACACCTGCAGGTGTTCCCTGGGGAACACCATATGTACAAGGAGCCACAAATCAAGAAATAAAACACTTACTCTGGAATCTAAGCAGGCCTGAGGTAGAGGATGTGAAGTCAAAGTTCGCGTCCGACTCTTTGCGACCCCACGGACTATACAAGCAGTCCATGGAATTCTCCGGGCCAGAATACTAGAGTGGATAGCCTTTCCCTTCTCCAGGGGATCTTCCCAAGCCAGGGATCGAACCCAGATCTCCCACATTGCAGGCGGATTCTTTACCAGCTGAGACACACAAGGGAAGCCCGAGGTAGAGGATGTATACAAGGAAAGATGGCAGGAAATGACTAGAGATTTACAGGTCAGATCAGACCTGGGAGAGTCTCACAAATTCTGCTGAAGAGGCTGGAACCTGTCCTGTAGATAACAGAGAGATGCTTCCTTGGTTAGACTGGAGACCGCATGTGGCTTTCAGCAGATGCTGATGGAGGCAGCAGGGGATGGACTGAAGGTGAAAGGCAGGAAAACCAGCTGGGTCAATGGTTCTCAAGTATCTGTCTGTTGCCCACAGAAGAACCATCTGCTCATTAAAAATGCAGATTCCTAGTTTCCACCCCAGATCTACTGAATCAACATCTCTGCGGGTAGGGCTCAGCACTACAACCTTCAAATTCCCCTGCTGACGCTGATGGGCGGGCAGCCAGCCTTGGAGACCACTACACTGTGCAAGAAATGAGTGCAACCTGGATTCAAGGGTTGTGCTGCCAATGGAAAAGATAGGCAGATGTGAAAGTCACAAGAGCAAAATCTACAGGCTTGGTGGCTGATGTGGATGTGAGAAGGGAGAGCGAAAGAAAAGCTCGGGGTTACTCCCAGATTTCTGGCCCGGCTGGTGGCACATATGGTGAAGTTGTGGGTCTGGGACAGAGCATCAAGGAAGAGGAGCAGGAGGTAATCAGGTGCTTTCTAAACCTCTTCTGTCTGAAGCACTTGTGGGACACCCGGCGGGAGGTATCCAGCAGGGTCTGGAGCTGCAGATGACTGCCAGGGCAGCAGAAACACAGAGGAGTCACTGGCAGTGAGAACCCCTCCAGGATTTCAGGTCACAAGGGAAAGAACACACAGAAGGAAAGACTAAAACAAATGAAGGTGTTCCCTGGGGGACACCTAAGGGAAGAGTGGGATCAATGGCTGCGAAGCAACCAGAGAGGAAGGAAGAGAAAACAGAAAAAGACGTGAGGACCAAGAGAGGGGATGGGCAACAGACTCTATGGATGCAGAATCAACTGTTCTTTCCAACTCTTTTTAACGAGAAAAAATAACTGTCTCACAAAGTTGTTGGGTGATAGTTAAATGGGTACGTTCCCAGCACACGTGGACGCCACAGGCCCTTCCTTCTGTTGCACCCTGTTCCCTCTGCATCTCCACGCAGGTGGGTCCTGTGTCAGGGATCACCTGGCAGGTGGGTCCCGTGTCAGGGATCATCTGAGCCCCTCTGGCTAAGAGCCAAGCCCTCTATGTCTTCTAGGCCTTTTCTTCCCAACCTAGAGGCGTTCTCTAGGCTCTGAATATGAACTCTCAAGTCAGACTAGCAGCCTTATGACCCCAGCTTTCTCATTCACCAGCTGGATAAGCCCCAGCAAGCTACCCAGTCTCTCTGATTTTATGGGTGATGCTAGGGTTGCCGGGAGGAATAAAACACAACATACAGTGTCTGACAGAGAATAAGAGCTCAGTACCTGTCAGCACTGTCTTTACTATTAACAATAATCAAACCACTAAATCCTCCTCTCTCCCAAGAGAAGAGTTAAAGCAAATTAAAGAAAAATCACCATCAGCAATTAATCTTAGCAGAAGACTATAAAGTGAGAAGACAGAATATTTTATAACATACGCTGAGAATACAGCACATTCTATAATTTATTCAGGAGAGCAAATGCATAACAAGTCTAACTCTAAATTTTTAATTATTTGAAAAAAGTTTTTAAAAAACAAAAGCATCCTTTTAAGAAAATGTAAGCCAGATTTTAATAAATAATAAAATATTTTTAGTCCAATAGTTTTGAAGTAACCCAAGTCGTTGGAAACTTCTACTTGTATACAAACAACTGTAATTAATTCTTACAACAAACTATGTATAGTAAAGCAATTTTCTTAAAAATCTCTATAGGCCTCTTCTTTCTTTGAAAGGCTTATTTCTTTTAAAGCTTTTAAGAACTTGGGATTTCTGCCAGTTAGAATGAACTTTCTTCTGCAAGTAGTCTAAGCTGACAGTTGATTTACAGGGCTTCCCAGGTGGCTCAGTGGCCATCAAAAGAAAAATTAGTGAAAATTTAAAATTTTAGAAGATCCAAATTCCCAGAATTGATAAGGAAGGGCACATGGTTACAGGAGGAAATAATCTTAGTTGGGTGACGGCTTGGGGAGTCACACGAAGCAGAGGGAAGACGGCACCAAGGGACAGAGGACAGGACCTGACTTGACAACAGCTGGCTCCCAGCTCTATCAGTCATTTTCCAGCCCCACGACTCTGAACCTGAAGCTCCTGGGGCCACCGTTTTCTCCCATGTTAAAGGGGGCTGATAATGTGTGTGCTCAGCTACTCAGTCGCGGCTGATTCTTTGCCACCCCATGGACTGTAGCCCGCCAGGCTCCTCTGCCCAGGGAACTCTCCAGGCAAGAATGTTGGAGTGGGTTGCCATTTCCTACTTCAGGGGATCTTCCTGACCCAGGGGTCGAATCCACACCTCTTGCACTGGCACGTGGATTCTTTACCACTAGCGCCACTAGATTACCCAAATCACAGAGTTGCTTTGAGGTTCAAACTGAAAACCCTCTGTAGGAAGCCACTCCAACATGAACCCTTTTGCACTTAAAATTCACTAAACATGAATTTCTTCTGAAACTTTTAAAGCACGCTGCAATTGCCTCTAGCATGCCATGACACCGTCTTGGCACTATCTGTTTACCTGTGTCCCACGCCAGACAGGGCAGGGGCTGAGACTGTGACCTCTAAAACCACAGAGGTTCCCACGGTGGCTGCACCCACAAATGGTTGAGCCCAAGCACACTGAAGGCCACAAAGTATCTAGAAAATAGCTACTATTATTATGGCTACTGTGAGAATCGACATTCAAGACATTTTATTTTTATTGAAGTATAGTTGATTTACAGGGCTCTCCAGAGGGCTCAGTGGTAAAGAACCACCTGCCAGTGCAGAAGACCCAGGAGACGCATGTTCAATCCCTGGGTCGGGAAGATCCTTTGGAGAAGGAAATGGCGACCCGCTGCAGTATTCTTGCCTGGAGAATCCCATGCACAGAGGAGTCTGGTGGGCTACAGTCCATGAGGGCACAAGGGACCTGCCACAGCTGAGTGGCTGAGCACACAGGCAGCTGATTTACATTGTGCCAATCTCTGCTGTATGGCAAAGTGACTCAGTGTTATAACTGTACAGATTCCTAACAGTCAAGATCTTTCTAAACACCCTTTTGATTCCTATAAAATGAGCAAGAGTCCTAGATCAATATCATTCTAAAAGAAACACAAAGTCTCTGCTGGAGTGGAAAAAAACTTAAATATTCTATACAAATCCATGCCATTGCTATGGTTCTCTTAAATAAATTTTAATAACATTATTTTAAAGTTCTTAAAAATATTTTAAAATTTTAAAATAATATTTTGAAATCCTTGTTTTTCTATCATAGTACATAGTGATTGTGGTGTCAGTCTCTCGGTCGTGTCTGACTCTTTGCGACCCCATGGACTGTACTCCACCAGGCTCCTCTGGGATTCTCCAGACAAGAATACTGGAGTGGGTAGCCATTCCCTTCTCCAGTGGGATCTTCCCAACCCAGGGAGCGAACCACTGCACTGCAGGCAGATTCTTTCGTCCAAGCTACCAGGGAAGCCGTTGTATATAGTGCACAGCAGATAACCAGAAACATTAAGACTCCATCCCTGTGCTACTTGCAGGGCGGTCCCAGGCTTTCCTGGTGGTCCGGTGGTTAAGAATCCACCTGCCGGTGCAGGGGACCCAGGTTCATTCCTGGTCTGGGAAGATGCCACATGCCGAGGGACCACTAGGCCCGAGCACCCCATCTGCCGAGCCCAAGCTCAGGGCCCTCAAACTGCAACGACTAAGCCCACAAGCCCAAGCTCCACAGCAAGAGAAGCCACCGAAAGAAGAAGCCCGCACACTGGAACTAGCAAGGGGCCCCTGCTCGCAGCAACGGAGACCCGGCGCAGCCAAAACAAAATGCATAATTTAAAAAAAAAAAAGTGTGCTGTCTGTACTAGCAGAAAAGCACCTCTTGGAAACTTACTCGAAATGCAGAATCTCAGGCCTCACTCGCCTCACTCAAGACTTACTAAGCCAGAGCTGTGCTTTAATTAGTTTTCTAGATGATTAACACATTAAAGTCTAAGAACTGCTTTAGTCTATTCAGAAGTGTGGGCCTACTTTATATAATACATAATCAAGTCATATAATTTTGATTTGTTTGTTCCTAGAGTCTCCCTGAATAAATCAGCTAGTTTTGTTTTCTAACAACGTCCACCTCCATTTAACCTCCCATAATGCTTAGTCGCTTAGTTGTGTCTGACTCTTTGTGACCCCCTGGACAGTAGCCCGCCAGGCTCCTCTGTCCATGGAATTCTCCAGGCAAGAATCCTGGAGTGGAAGGTCATTCCCTTCTCCTGGGGATCTTCCCGACTCAGGTATCGAACCTGGGTCTCCTGCATTCTAAGTGTATTTTTTACCATCTGAGCCACCAGGGAAGCCCTTAACCTCCCACAGACAAAAGAAAAACACAAGTCCAGCAACCAGCTAGAGACACTGAGCAGCTCCTGGAGCATAGTCAAGGCATCAAGAAGTATGTGCTACACACTGTTCTCTGTAACTACTCACCCCTCCTTAATAAGTTAGAACCAACAGCTGCAAATCAACTCCATGTTTTTAACACCCGGGAAGCTAATCACTAATATTCAGGTGATACTGTTATAAATCCATTCGCCTCTAAAGACTATACAAAATAACAGTGACTTCATGTTGTGCTGTACACTGAAAGCACCCCAAAGAGAAACTGCTACTTTTCTGAAGGATGTAGTCAATGTCTTCCTCCAATTATTATAAGTATCATGAGGGCCAGGGCTACAGCCCTTGTTCCTTGATGAATCTCTACAACAATACTTGCAAAAACTTGCTAAAAGAAAATTTTAATGAGCAAATGTAGATAACTGTTGTCAAGAAGAGTTTGAGAAAGATCTCATCTCCATGACAAGGATAAACTATATACCACCTCTTCTGGGTACCAGTCTAAAATCTGATGCTTAATACATTCTTCAAGCCAAGGAAGATTTGGGGTATCAGCGAGATGAAATAGGCAGAAGCAGAGAAGAAAGGTCTGGATACAAAGGGACAGGTCATCAGCTGAGATTTACTTTAGAAATGAAACATTCTAAAGATAGTGGAGGACTGGAGGGTGAGTCAGGGTGATGACCAGGGGGAATGTCTGTCTGCTTTAACCCACTCTGGGCTCACGGCAGAGGATGCTGCTTTCAGTTTCGAAGAATGTCTAGATGAACTGAAGGAAAGGGCAGCTCTTGAAGAATTCGGAGGCTGAGCTAGAAAAGACTAAGAGGTCAGACTGTGATGGGCAGACTGGAGGGAGTGGAGGTCATCACCAGCGTGGTGAGGGGAAGCTTCGGGCTCTGAGGGGTTCAATGGCCAGTGTGGAGTTTTATGAACTCAGCTGATACTAGTCACCCCAAGAGCCTGCAAGAATGCAGAGAGGAGTTAACAGCAGAGAAAAAAGAATTCTGGTTCCAAGTTTACCTGTACAGAGAACACAATAAAGATGAAAAGCGAGAGAAATTATAACATTTCTCATAGAGAACAGATAAAATAGGGACGGACTCAGAAGCTTCAAAGGAGAAAAGGCAATAACACAGGCAAGGTGAGTGAGTCAATGTGTGATAAGAGGTGCGGATCATTTACACGAAGGCTTAATTTGGGAGGGTTGGTCCTAGATGGATATTACCCAGAAGGTTGGTCTATCTGCTTAGAAAATGGGAATAGTAGAAACTAACACAAGACTGTAAAGCAGCTATACTCCAATAAAAATTGCTGTTGCTGTTGTTTGGGTCTCCCAGGTGGCTTAGTGGTGAATAATCTACCTGCCAATGCAGGAGACGCAGAGACATGGGTTCGATCCCTGGGTCAGGAAGATCCCCTGGAGGAAAAAATGGCAACCCCTCCTGTATTCTTGGCCTGGAGAGTGCCATGGACAGAGGAGCCTGGTGGATTACATTCCATAGGCCACAAAGAGTTGGACATGACTGAACAATTGAGCACCCACACATGCTATTGTTTCATCGTGAAGTCATGTCCAACTCTTTGCGACCCTGTGGACTATAGCCTGCCAGGCTTCTCTGTCCACAGGACTTCTCAGGCAAGAAATCTGAAGTGGGTAGTCATTTCCTCCTTCAGAGAATCTTTCTGATCCAGGGATCAAACCTGCCTGGGAAGCTCCAATAAAAATTAATTAAAAAAAAAAAAAAAAAAACAAAGAAAATGGGGATAGTAACATACTAAACCCAAAGGAGTATAAGGACTAAATGTGATACATATGAAGCACTGGTCAGAGAGCTTGGCACATAATCAGCTCAGCTGCTCAGTCGTGTCCGACTCTTTGCGACCCCATGAATCGCAGCACGCCAGGCCTCCCTGTCCATCACCAACTCCCGGAGTTCACTCAGACTCATGTCCATCGAGTCCGTGATGCCATCCAGGCATCTCATCCTCGGTCGTCCCCTTCTCCTCCTGCTCCCAATCCCTCCCAGCATCAGAGTCTTTTCCAGTGAGTCAAATCTTCGCATGAGGAGGCCAAAGTATTGGAGTTTCAGCTTTAGCATCATTCCTTCCAAAGAAATCCCAGGGCTGATCTTCAGAATGGACTGGTTGGATCTCCTTGCAGTCCAAGGGACTCTCAAGAGTCTTCTCCAACACCACAGTTCAAAAGCATCAATTCTTCGGGACTCAGCCTTCTTCACAGTCCAACTCTCACATCCATACATGACCACAGGAAAAACCATAGCCTTGACTAGACGGACCTTTGTTGGCAAAGTAATGTCTCTGCTTTTGAATATGCTATCTAGGTTGGTCATAACTTTTCTTCCAAGGAGTAAGCACCTTTTAATTTCATGGCTGCAGTCACCATCTGCAGTGATTTTGGAGCCCCAAAAAATAAAGTCTGACACTGTTTCCCCGTCTATTTCCCATGAAGTGATGGGACCAGATGCCATGATCTTCGATTTCTGAATGTTGAGCTTTAAGCCAACTTTTTCGCTCTCCTCTTTCACTTTCATCAAGAGGCTTTTTAGCTCTTCACTTTCTGCCATAAGGGTGGTGTCACCTGCATATCTGAGGTTATTGATATTTCTCCCAGCAATCTTCATTCCAGCTTGTGTTTCTTCCAGTCCAGCGTTTCTCATGATGTACTCTGCATAGAAGTTAAATAAGCAGGGTGACAATATACAGCCTTGACGTACCCCTTTTCCTATTTGGAACCAGTCTGTTGTTCCATGTCCAGTTCTAACTGTTGCTTCCTGACCTGCATACAGGTTTCTCAAGAGGCAGGTCAGGTGGTCTGGTATTCCCATCTCTTGCAGAATTTTCCACAGTTTCTTGTGATCCACACAGTCAACGGCTTTGGCATAGTCAATAAAACAGAAATAGATGTTTTTCTGGAACTCTCTTGCTTTTTCCATGATCCAGCGGATGTTGGCAATTTGATCTCTGGTTCCTCTGCCTTTTCTAAAACCAGCTTGAACATCAGGGAGTTCATGGTTCACGTATTGCTGAAGCCTGGCTTGGAGAATTTTGAGCATTACTTTACTAGCGTGTGAGATGAGTGCAATTGTGCGGTAGTTTCAGCATTCTTTTGCATTGCCTTTCTTTGGGATTGGAATGAAAACTGACCTTTTCCAGTCCTGTCCACTGCTGAGTTTTCCAAATTTGCTGGCAGATTGAGTGCAGCACTTTCACAGCATCAGCTTTCAGGATTTGAAACAGCTCCACTGGAATTCCATCACCTCCACTAGCTTTGTTCATAGTGATGCTTTCTAAGGCCCACTTGACTTCACATTCCAAGATGTCTGGCTCTAGATTAATGATCACATCATCATGATTATCTGAGTCATGAAGAACTTTTTTGTATAGTTCTTCTGTGTATTCTTGCCACCTCTTCTTAATATCTTCTGCTTCTGTTAGGTCCATACCATTTCTGTCCTTTATTGTGCCCATCTTTGCATGAAATGTTCCCTTGGTATCTCTAATTTTATTGAAGAAATCTCTAGTCTTTCCCATTCTCATTCAATAAATGTTCACCATGATGACTGGACAATAAAGCAGTATTTGTAGGACGAGTAAGGAGGCTGTGTTGCTTTATGCAAAGGTCACCAATGAAAGACAGAGGTAAAAGATCTCAATTCCATCCCAGCTCTGTTACTTTCTAGTTGTACAGTTTTAAGTCTATCTCTTCATCATGGTGGTGGTTTAGTCACTAAGTTGTGTCTGACTCTTGCAATCACACGGACGGCAGCCCACCAGGCTCCTCTGTCCATGGGACTTCCCAGGCAAGAATACTGGAGTGGGCTGCCCTTTCCCTCTCCAGGGGATCTTCCTAACCCAGGGATCAAAGCCAAGTCTCCTGCTTTGCAGGCAGTTTCTTTACCACTGAGCCACCAGGGAAGTCCTCTTCTAAGGACACTAAGAAACATTAAATAATACAAAGTGTATAAAATTCATATCACAGCATTCTATAATTCATAACAGTCCTATAACAGAAGTTCAATAAACAGTAGTGAGTTCTACCATTGCAGATGATATCTATATTCATGGTTTAAAAAATGACATATTCATAGAAGCCAGTGGGGGAGACATAGGGCAGTCATAGGTCACAGGGAGAGAAAGATGTATATGCGTGTGTGCAATATATACTTTTTAACCATGAATTTAGACATCATCTTCATATTCTGAAACTCACTGCTATTTACTGAGCTTCTAGTATAGGATCATTATGGACTATAAAATGCTGTAATATCACCTAAGTTCATGTCCACAGTAGGCATTATTTAACAACTCTATGATGAAGAAGTGGACTTAAACACATGTACATTTGACATAGAAGAATATTGCTATGTATACAGGAAGCCAAGACAGAATGCAAGCAAGTAATCTTCTCACCCCATTGTCACACTTTGCTGGGCTTCTCAGAAAAAGCAGTCATAAAACATCCTCCATGTGCTAATCTGAGAGTTCAAAGTCCAAATACCACCCTTAGTGCTATCAGAGTGGCTTTAAAAAAACTAAAAGCAAAAAAACATTGAGATACTACTGGCGTATGAGGTGTGTTTTAATGGGAACTTTGGTTAAGATCTTCTCTTACTAACTGTTCTATTTGCCTAATATCCATAACGGATCCTGAATTCCTCTTCACTAATTAACTAGTTAAGAAGTTTCTAGTTCTTATATTATGAAGTTTGGCAAACACTTTCATAATTCACTTTGAATATACTTTTTTTTAAGGTCCTAGGTGAGTCCATAATATGGAAGTCACCTTCACCTTCTCAGGCTAAATACCACTACCACTTTTTATATTATATATATATATATACACACACATATATATATTCATATATATGGTATATGAACTTCCCAGGTGGCACAGTGGTAAAGAATCCGCCTGTAATGCAGGACACACGGGTTCAATCGCTGGGTCAGGAAGATCCCCTGGAGAAGGAAATGAATGGCAACCCACTCCATTATTCTTGCCCGGGAAATTCCATAGACAGAAGAGCCTGGAGGGCTACAGTCTCAGTTCAGTTCAGTTGCTCAGTCGTGTCTGACTCTTTGTGACCTCATGAACTGCAGCACGCCAGGCCTTCCTGTCCATCACCAACTCCCGGAGTCCACCCAAACCCATGTCCATTGAGTCGGTGATGCCATCCAACCATCTCATCCTCTGTCGTCCCCATCCCCTCCTGCCCTCAATCTTTCCCAGCATCAGGGTCTTTTCAAATGAGTCAGCTCTTCACAACAGGTGGCCAAAGTATTGGAGTTTCAGCTTCAACATCAGTCCTGCCAATGAACACCCAGGGCTGATCTCCTTTAGGATGGACTGATTGGATCTCCTTGCAGTCCAAGGGACTCTCAAGAGTCTCCTCCAACACCACAGTTCAAAAGCATCAACTCTTCAGTGCTCAGCTTTCTTTATAGTCCAACTCTCACATCCATACATGACCACTGGAAAAACCATAGCCTTGACTAGATGGACCTTTGTTGGCAAAGTAATGTCTCTGCTTTTTAATATGTTGTCTAGGTTGGTCAAAACTTTCCTTCCAAGGAGTAAGCATCTGTTAATTTCATGGCTGCAATTACCATCTGCAGTGATTTTGGAGCCCAGAAAAATAAAGTCAGTCACTGTTTCCACTGTTTCCCCATTCTATGCAGCCACAAAAGAGTTGGACACAATTTAGCAACTAAACAACAAATATATATACATATATACGCATGTGTGTGTGTATATATATATGTGTGTGTATATATATAATACTTCAGTTAATTTCATACAACGGCCCTTACAGCACCATTAAGCATTTCAGATGCTTTTCTTTAGATTACCTCTAGTGGTATAATGACTCTGTTCAGATTTAGTATTCTAAATAGTGATACTATGTCCATAAGAAAACAGTGTAAGGTAAGGTAAAATAAGAGAAGGTACACGTCCGAGGACTCTGCCTTCTTGCTGGGCGAGCACAATGGGAGAAACAAGGGCACTGGGCTAAGAGATGAAACAACCTCTTTTGATTCGTTTCCACTACAGTGTCACGTGCAAGTTGTTTAGCTTCTAAACATGGAAAATATCACTGCCTGCCAGGCCTAAATCCCAGGGTTGTGAAGTTCTTGTTAATCCTGTAAAGCAAAATACAAAGCCAAGGTTGCAGTCCCTGCCATTTGCTACTTTCTAGCCATCTGCATGCATGTTTGCTAAGCTGCTTCAGTTATGTTCGACTCTTTGCAACCCCAGGGACTGTAGCCCACCAGGCTCTTCTGCCCATGGGATTCTCCAGGCAAGAATACCGCAGTGGGTTGCCAGTCCCTTCTCCAGGGTACCTTCCCGACCCAGGGGTCAAACTCACATCTCTTACATCTTCTGCACTGGCAGGTGGGTCCTTTACCGCTAGTGCCACCTGGGAAGCCCTCTAGTACCATTTGGGTACTTTTTTAAAAAAGCAACAGCTATGAATACTCCACAAAGAGAGACATTTTATGATAAACAAACAAAAAAAACCACTTTTAGTGTTTTGGCAATGAACACCAAAGAAAGGTCATTTCTAGAGATGCTATATTAATTTTGCAACACATGAAAATCTTTTTAAAATTGTAGTAAAAATACGTAAACTTTACTATCTCAACCGTTTCTAAAGTATACATTTCATTAGTGTTACATGTATTCACATCATTGTGCAACCAGCCTCCAGAACTTTCTCATCTTGTGAAACTCTATATCCATTAAACAATTCCGTCTCCCCACCACCTTCCCAACCCCTGGCAACCACCACTCTACTTTCTTTTTCTATGGATATAACTATTTTAGGGACTTCATAATCACCAGTATTTGTCTCTTCCTGACTAGCTTTTTTTACTTAGTATAACAACCAAAAGGTTCAGCCATGTTGTAGCTTGTGTCAGAATTTCCTTTCTTTTTAAGGCTGAATAACATTCCATTGTACGCATATATCACAGTTTATCTATTCACCCATCACTGGATATTTGGGTTGCTCCCACTCTCGGCCATTATAAACAGAGCTGTTCTGAATATGGGTAAACAAATACACATGAAATTCTTTAACAATACATGTCTGTGCCTAAGTTTTCATCTGATAAACAAACAAAATGAAAAAAGAGAAGCTTACTCCTTCAAATACTCTAGTTCAAAAATCACAAATGCCTTGATGTGATCACGCCTCACAATGAGAAACTGATTCCTCAGTGGATTAATGCATTTGACTTTCAAATTCTAATTAAACGTGATCACAAATGAAGTATTATATTGAGATTTTTTTAAGAATTACAATATTCCATGGAGAAGAATAAATGACAAAACTAAGATCCTTTAATACCAAAGTGCCTAACCAAAGTTAAGGAACACACTTACACCAAAACCATTTAATTTCTTTTGTTTTCCCTGTATGCTGCTACTGCTAAGTCACTTCAGTCGTGTCCGACTCTGTGCAGCCCCATAGATGGCAGCCCACCAGGCTCCCCCATCCCTGGGATTCTCCAGGCAAGAACACTGAGGTGGGTTGCCATTTCCTTCTCCAATGCATGAAAGGGAAAAGTGAAAGTGAAGTCGCCCAGTCGTATCCGACTCTAAGCGACCCCATGGACTTCAGCCTACCAGGCTCCTCTGTCCATAGGATTTTCCAGGCAAGAGTACTGGAGTGGGGTGCCATTGCCTTCTCTTCCCTGTATGCTAAAACCTACATATTAGTAGCAATTTTACAAAAAATTTAAGCCATACTTCCAAATTTGTTAGAAATGCTCAAAAAGTGCTTAAAAATGAAAATCTTTTCTAATAATGTATGATAAAATTTGCATGTTCTATAGAAATAAAAAAGTATGAAGTAAGATCAAGTTTAGACTATCTAAGCCATTGCTTTAGGAGATATTCTGAGAATTCAATAAAAAGGCCTTAAGGGGACATGTAGTTTCAAATCTTCTCATTGTACAAGCAGAAATACGAGCCCCCTCAAATCATGAGTAACTTGTCCAAAACCATGTAAAAGCCATCCTCAGAATAATAAACTTATTCTTTAATGTTACTGCTATTATTTTTGACAAAATAGTTAACTCTGGGTTGTTTGAGAAATACCTAGATCATTAAAGTAGAGTATTATAGCAACACAGTACTACATCAAAAAAACAGGGGCTTAAATATCTGTATCTCTGTGTTTTTTATTCCTTCACCTATCCCTATGGAGCAGACAAGAGAAAGTGAAAAGGACTAAACACGAACCTCTTATTTTTAACATTTACACAGCACTAATAACAGTTTTACTGGTGAAGATTGGAATTGTTGCCTGGAGTCAGGTTTTCAATTACTTATCAGTGTATGTTTATTTGAAATTGCTTTATCTATGTAAAGAATTTTTAAAAGCTGCACCTATATTTAGAATTTAAGAGCCAGGAGAGACCTCAGAGATTACCTGCTGCTGCTGCTAAGTAGCTTCAGTCACGTCTGACTCTGTGTGACCCCACAGATGGCAGCCCACCAGGCTCCCCCGTCCATGGGATTCTCCAGGCAAGAACACTGGAGTGGGCTGTCATTTCCTTCTCCAATGCATGAAAGTGAAAAGTGAAAGTGAAGTCGCTCAGTTGTGTCTGACTCTCAGCGACCTCATGGACTACAGCCTACCAGGCTCCTCCGTCCATGGGATTTTCCAAGCAAGAGTACTGGAGTGGGGTGCCACTGCCTTCCCCGCAGAGATTACCTAATTCAACTCAATTTTCAGATGAGAAAAGTTGACCTGGAAAAGCAAAGTGCCTGCTATACATACTCACTGGCAGTTGCAGGTCCAGGACTAAAGCCTAAGTCTAAACCCCAGTCCAGGGTCCTCTCCACCTCCTACACCACGTGCCTGCCTCACTTGCACACACACCACAGTTCTTATGTGCAAATGATGAAGAAAGAGGAAGAACGGCATTTGGTTCTACATCTCTTGAGAATATTCTGTGCTACTGATTTTATGGTTTGATTCCTTCACTAAATCGAGTCAACACTGATTGATTTAAGACTAACTTATGACAAAGATCATTCTTAAACTCTCCATAGCTTAGTGTAACCCCTTAAACTCTCCATAATTTAGTGTAATCCAAGCCTTACTAATATTATCAATCAGAATGTATCTGACATTTCACTATCTGAAATCAAGCTAGATTAAGGGAGTCGTGTCAAGTCAACAAACATATGGGCACTCCCTAGTGTTGGGGAGAAAAGTACAAAGAAGGGAAAAGATAAGTAATAATGAAGGTTAAAACAGTGCAAGGAAACAGAGTCTCAGAAGAAACTGCACCCAGGAGGTACATGCGCGATCGCTCAGGGTAATGGGGTCAGATGGAGCAATGAACTGCACTGGGTACCAGGGCTGAGAAAGGCTCCATGTGGGAGGGAGACTGAGCCAGGGCCTGGTGAAGGGCATGTGGGAAGGGAACCAGGGGAAAAGGGCAGGAAAGGCAAGGGCAGTGTGACAGCTGACATCAAGTGCACCTGTTTAACTCAAGCGCCAGCCTTCCAGGCTGGCTTGAGCTGCAGGCCTGTGGGCAGGGACCACCATAGACAGGATAGCTGGAAACTGGGTTTTCAGAGGCTAAGTAGTTCTTCCTCCCCTCTCTTCTCTAAAAGTCAAGATCCATATAATTTTTTAACATATATATTGTAATACATTCTCATTCTAAGGGAAAATGAAACAACGGCACCTTAATTGAACAGGAAAAAAATGTCCTAATAAGGAAAAAAGAAAAAAGAGCCACCTCAACGTGAGAAAAGACAGATTCTGCTATCCAACTCTTCTCTATGTGACCACAGACGTCTAATTCGAAATAATAAGTGACTCAATAAGATAATACTTTGGTTAACATTAAATCATCCACTAATGACATTAGCATAGGACTTAAGAAAAAAACAAAACACTGAATTTTAAAAGGATGACCAACTTCTTGTGGCTCTTAAGATCACAAAAGCACTCACTGATATAATTATCTCTGTAATTCTTAAAACCTCATTTCCCAAAGCCAAAGACTCTAACTGTGTAAAACTGTGTCCCGATGCCAGTTTTAGAGCGTGCACTGTTTTCCCCTCCTGGCATTTCATCTGTGGTTGGATACTTTGGGGGAATGGACGAGAGTATCAGGCATTAGAGACCAGGACCAAACAAACAAACAAACAAAACCCTACCGTGGCATGGACTTCCTGGAGGCTGCAGGGAGGCTATGAAAAAAGGTAAGAGGAGGACGTCGCTGAAAACATGGCCTAAGGGAGACACCACGTCACAAGATGAACGTGTATTTGTCTTTCACTGTCTCGAACTTAGAATGTCTTTTCTCAAAGAAACACTGAAAATGATGAGTTCCCACACTAGTCCAAACAGAAAACCCATTTTAGATAATGACGTGGATTTAAAAAAAACAACTATACATTAACTGTGACAAATAACAAGATCAATGCAAAAAATGCTCTGCTGTGCTCAATCGTGCCCGACTTTTTGCGGCCCCATGGACTGCAGCCCGCCAGGCTCCTCTGCCCGTGGAATTTTCCAGGCAAGGGTACTGGAGTGGGGCACCATTCACTACTCCAGGGGACCTTCCCGACCCAGGGATTGAACCCTTGTCTCTTGCTTCTCCTGCACTGGCAGGTGATTCTTTACCACTAACGCCACCTGGGAAGCCCCAGGGTAACTGAGTAGCCTGTTTAAGACTCCTGCCCCTCTGGGGCCCAGGAAACTGCGGAACAGACCCTTGCCTATCTGAGCTGAATTAAACACCCCCTTCCGTGAGCCCTCAAGTTTCCGCACACCTATCTGACTCACTGGCTCTTAAACTCATTCTTAGTTTCCATGGACTTTTAGTTTTGACATCCATTTTTAGTCGACCTAATAAACACTCTCCAGCAGCATCCACATCAATTTCACATGGTGAGACAGCTTAAACACTCTAAAGACAGAGCCATACACTCCTCTCACGACTCAAGACTGCCAGGCAAGTGGAAGTGGAGACACGGAGAGTAGAGGAGTTTCCTGACCTTCCCCAGGCTCTAGCGAGGCCTGACCCTGACTCTGACCACACTGCTTTGAGACCATGACAACAAGGAAGTTGGAATGGGCGTCATCCCCAGACTTCACAAGCTGCCTGGGGTGGTGACCACTTGTCCTCATTCTATCCCAGAGCCCAGAACAGTGCCGGCACATGGCAAGTGATGAGATAAGAAGAAAAGTTTATACAAGCCTCGTTTCCAGATTTCATCATCACCCCACAAGAGGCCTCCATCCTCTTGGACCACACATGCTCTTCTCCCATCTGACCCTCCAAAGTGAGGGGGAAGGTCAGAAAGACTGGCCTTTCACACTCTGATCTCAAGTCCTATTCATTTACCTATTCTGATCTCAACTCCCAAGTAGACAACTCATTTTTCACCCAACCATAGTCTGCTATATTAGTGAACACAGAGCAGTACTCTTGTCTGGAAAATCCCATGGACAGAGGAGCCTGGTAGGCTGCAGTCGTCGCTAAGAGTTGGACACGACTGAGTGACTTCACTTTCACTCTTCACTTTCATGCATTGGAGAAGGAAATGGCAACCCACTCCAGTGTTCTTGCCTGGAGAATCCCATGGACGGGGGAGCCTGGTGGGCTGTCCTCTATGGGGTTGCACAGAGTCGGACCCAACTGAAGCGACTTAGCAGCAGCAGCAGCAGCAGCAGCAGCAGAGTAGTGCCTTGCCCAGCACACATGAAATGTGCAAACATATTCCATGAACAATGGCTGTTTACAAACAAACACGTGGTCAAAAAGAAATATAGTACCTCCAGAGACAACCGGCCTTAGAGTGGACATGCTGGTTATTAACTTTCTAAGATGTTTCTTTGTTAATGCTACTAACACAAAATGCTACTAATAAGTAATTACTAAAATAATAAATGCAATGGAAAATATAGATAATTAGGGTATTTGTAAGTCAGGGATATTGACTCATCAGTTTTGAAATCATACATATAATTTTTCTTCAGTAGATATACACTTTGAGCCTAGGATCCCAGTCCAATGATTTTAATGTATTCATAAAATGAAAGAACAGAAGGAAAATACCACAATGACATCAGAGTACCTACTCTCATGCCACCAACTGGTATTAAAAAATAACTATCAGTCTATACTTTCCTTTATATTATAAACTAAGACTCATTTACTTGTTCAAAATATCTAAAAATACAGAGAAAAATTATTTTTGCAGGTTTTCTAAGAGTATAGCTCTTTCACAGTTTCAATTCCAAGGTATACACTGTTAATTACATGGTAAAAAGAACATTTTGCATGTTCATACACTGCAGGACATATTCTGCATTTGCTAGATGTGTGTCTTTGAAAAGCCCGGTTTTTATGCATTGCTTTGGACATGTGTTATTAAATACCATCATTTAATATAATAGCAAAATTTTTAATTTTTCCAGACATCGCCCTAGGGCAAAAATCTTTGGAATCATCAAACGTACTCCCCAAGTGTGTAACTATTCCTATTAGACTGCCCAAAGTAGATAGAGTTAGACAGAAACCTTGACACTAACTTTACACTTAGGCGACACTTCAGGGGAGAGAAATATTTAATGAACTGATAGAACAGAAAGCAAGAAGCCCACAGCTACCGCGTGGGGATGAAAGCACTCCAGGGCAGGCAGCCTTGTTCATCTCTTGCTCTCCCAAGAGGATCTGCAGCCTTTCACCATACTCACCACTATTTCTCAAGACCATCTTTCTCTCTGCCCACTTTTATCTTACCCTCCTTCCAAATTCATCAACTTTTTCTTCAGCCTCATCTCCTAAGCTACTTTTCTACTTTGAAACTCCTTCATCCAGATATTCATGAAATTATAGGAAGGAGGGCCTCTTGGAATCAGTCGTGTGAATCAAGACAGGAGAGCACAGAAGCGGGGGTGTGGCAACAGGGTGAGAAGTGGGGCAGCGCTGGGTTCAGACCAGCTCTTCTGCCTGAGTCTGAAATAGTCCTCCTTACACAGCAGCAAGGCAGAGCAGACTATATCCCACTAAGCCTCTAAGTTGGTTAAGAAATACCATCTACCTACACTAGGTAGCTCATTACAGAAGGCAAGGAAGCAGTCTCAGGTTTCGTAAGCGGATAGCCAGAGCATGGGCAAATACCTTCCCTCTGACCTGCTAGTGAGAAGGCACTTCTTTCTGGTAGCTACTCTCATTTCTCAGGCTTGATCCACAATCTATTATTTTATTTGCCCTTCACAGGCCAGCGGAAAGCTTTCACATGAGGCAACTGCACGAAATTTCCCACTTCATTTGTGATTTTTTTTTTTTAATACCAGCATCATTAGGAAGGAACTAACCATCACAGAAAGGTACATTCTACCTTTGCTCTCAATGGTTCTGAAATTGAGCCTTCCCAAAGGTGGGAAAACTCTGAGGGAGGGAAGACAGACAGGCATGAGAAGTCCTGGGTGTGGCTGGCTATATGGAGATTGGAGGACCTTGACAATGTCTGGAGTCTGAAATATGCAAAGTGCAATTATCTGCCAACCAATCTGCCTGATGTTCAGCTCTGCACAATTGTGTAATGGGAAACCCTGATGCAATGTTTAAATAACCAAAATCACAGAGATGAAGGAAATGATACATCTCTCCTAGTTTTTATAGGTACCACAAAACCTCAATGGACACTACATAGAAGGGAGACTTTAAAAATGAATGAGTCCATTAAAAACTGCTTTTTAACCATTTTCAAGTGCAACAGCTAATTAAATCGCTTCTCACTGTCAAACTTAACATCTTCTGAAAAAGAACTTTGCTGAAGAAGTTAAAACCGAGGGAATGCCAAAGAATCATTTTGTCTCCCACAGAAATAATTTCAGAATACGTTTTTTTTCCCACAACATATATCCATGTATTCATGCTGCAACCATTGCCTCTTAACAACAAACACCAAACTATACAACAGACACCAAGCTACAGGAATATATTTCCATTTCTAGGGAAGGGAGGCACGATGGTAAACTGTTGGCATGCAGGGAAATACTGCAAAAGGATTGGCAAATGATAAAACGTAAGATCCCTCCTAAAATCCTGTTAGCCTCGTTTATTATTTCAAAATTTTGTAAACGCTTTAAACCCAAAAGTAACTGAAGCAAATAAAGAAAATAAATGGTAAAGTGTAACAACTGCGTCCCCATAGGCAGGAAAGCCGCCTAGCTAACTAAGGATCCCTGTCAAACTGCGACGGCGAGAGAGAAAAGTTGGCCAATTTAAGAAAATGATACCCGTGCAGGCTTCTGGGACCACCTCTAGGTGCTGCTGTAGAGACCCCCCACCCCCACCCCGCTTCTACAGATTCCCCATTTCTCTCCCGGTTGTTTTAGCTTTCCCCCTCCCCCTGACCGCACTGCACTGCGCAAAGCCTTCGCAGACAGTCACTTGGAACCTCCGTGCGGATGAAAAAGCCTCAGAAGCTAACCCCCTCCCAGGTTCAAGGAGCCGAACAATGGCTTCCGACTTTTCCTTCCAAACGATGTTGCGGACGGACTAGCCAGACAAGAAAATTACGGGCAGGTGTGTCAAGGCAACCAGGAGCCCAAAAGGACAGCGATCCCCCACCCCCACCCCGGGGCCCTGGTCCCCTCCCCCAAGCCCCATCACGGAATGTTCCTAAGGGTTACAGCAGACCCCGGAGCCGGAGAGAACGGTCAGAGCCTGGCAGGTGCGCGGCCACAGGGTGGGGCGGGCCTGCGCCAGGCTCCAGCTGCGATCGCAGCGCCTGCATCCGAGAAAGCTGGCGAGACCCGCTGGAAGGAGCTCAAGAGGGAAACCGTGCGGGCGCCGGGGGAGGGGAGCGCCTTAACGTTCGGATCCGATTTAACCAGTGCCCGCCCGCCCGCCCGCCGGTCCTCGGATCCGCAGCACCCCAACAGCCGCCGGGCGGGGGGCGGAGGGCAGTCGGGGCTGAGGCCGAGGTCCCCCCCGCGGGAGGATGGAGAGGACGGCGAGGATGGCGAGGAGGCGGCTTTACCTGTGATGGTCAAGGTCCAGCGGTAGAACTCCACGGTGTCGTTGAGCGCCGTGGACATCGCGTTCAGGACGCTGCCCGGCTTCGAGTCCAGGAGTCCCATCCCGGCCGAGAGCGGGCGCCGGCGGCGACGCGAGGAGGAAGCGGAGACCCCGCGGGAGGGCTGGCCTCGGCGGCGGCGGCCGGGGGACTCCCTTCCCCCGCGAGTCCCCCCGTCTAACGGCGGCGGCGGCGCCGCAGCTGCGTCCTCGCCTCCTCCTCGGGGCGCCGCGGCGGCGGGGACGAGGCGGCGAGGAGCCGGGAGGAGGACAAGGGACCGTCGAGGCTCCCGGGAGGAGGAGGAGGGAAGGAGAAGCAAGCGGAGGAGATGCCGCCGCGCGCGCCGGGCGCAGCACTAGTCTGCCGCCGCGCGCCGCCGCCGCCGCTCCAGTCTCCTCGGCCGGCGTCACGTGGCCGCGCGGGGCGGAGGGGCCGGCGCGCCCCTCCTCCCGCGCGCGCGCGCGCGCGAGAGGACCCGGCGCAGGGATGCTGCGGCGGGGGCGGCGGCCGCGCAGGCGCCCCGGATCCCTGCTCCGGCCGCCGCGTCTGGGGAGCCCCGTACGGCGGCTTACCTGCGCCGTCTCCTCCCTAGGCTCCCGTCCCACCGCATCCCCAGCCCCTTCCCCGCCCCCCTCTCCATCTAGGCCGCTGCGGAGAAGTCCTCCGCCTGCCCACAGGTGACCTCGCATCCGCCCGGGATGCAACTTAGGAAACAGGACAGGGGAAGGATGGGCGTCTTGTGGGCAAGGCTGAGATAGGCGACGTGCTTTCGTCCTTACCTGTCAATCATTTCGATGTCCCTTGGGTTTTTGCTTTTGATTTTTGGTTGGTTTGTTTGTTTCACCTCCGCCTGCGCTGATGTCACCACGATAAAGGAGATGCTGAAGTTATCCTTCTAAATAAGTAAAAGGATATTTGTCTTCTGAGCTACGGTGATGGAGAATCATTAACAAGTTAACAAATAATTTGAATGAATGCTTGCGTTTATTGTTCGGTAGAGTCTTTTAATATTCAGGGAGTAATCAAAGCAGTGTAATTGTTAAATGAGGTTATAATAATTAAACGAGGTCATTAGGAGAAGAAAGAGGGCCTAGAGGGGCCTGACGGAGAAGTCTGCTCAGACCTGAAGGAGTTGTGGTGAATCTGAAAGGATGATAACTCAGGAGACAAAAGACAATCTAGGCAAAAGGTAGGAGGCCACAAGATAATCTTACCCCTGAAAAGTGAACCTCTAAAAAGTAGCAAAACTACACTACACTCAGTTCATAGTTAGCTTCTGACATCAAACAAGACCTTTGAGAATAGTCCGATAACCTTTTCACCTACTTGATATTTAAGCATGTCACCTACTTTTTGTGTAATCTTTTCACCAATTGTTGATTTAGGATGTTCCAGTTAAAGGCCATTGATTGATCAACAAATACAGGCCTTTGAGCGCAGTGTTAATTTCTTGTGCTCTTTGACGGTATTAATCTGAATACTGTCTTTTGTCATAGTTATTTGTTTTCCAATTGACCTGTTATATGATCTTTGATTTTATTTTATATTGGAAGCATCCTGGAGGATAAGAATTATTTTGGGTTCCTTTTCGAAGACCCAACCCAGTGCTATAAATAAGTATTTATGATGATGTCAAAATGATAATATATTTTTTCAGAACATAAAAAGAACTGTAAATGGCAGACATTTTAAGGAAAGAAGAGATAACTAAAAGTAACTGATTTATTGTATCACACAAGCAACCATAGTCTTCATTAAATGCTCTCTTGTTTTTTTGAAATTAACCAAACAAAATGTAATTTATCAAAAAACCAGATTGAAGGTTTTTGTATTGAAATTATGGTTTCTCAAGTCTCAACCTAAATTTATGTGTATCTGTCCGATTCTAGAAGCTATACACTATGTATAAAACATCCTGTCAAGTTTGGAGAGTGGATTGTTGTTTTAGTTGCTAAGTCCCATCTGACTCTTGTGTGACGCCATGGACTGTAGCCTGCCAGGCTCCTCTGTCCATGGGATTTCCCAGGCAAGGATACTGGAGTGGATAAGAGTGGATAATGATCAACAATTTACTCTTCTATTTTGATGGTCTGGCAAGGTTCAGATTATTTTGAATTTCATCTAGAAAATTGACTACTATTTCTGCATTGTGAGATCCTGAATACTCTCTATGGAGAACAGATCTCTCCCCTCTTTTCCTTTCACATTTGCAAAATCTCGGCATCTCTGCTTGTTTAATAAAGTATCAAATTCTTAAAACCATTTCAGATGGTATTTCCCCAGCCCCTTTTTTATAGTGAGGCCAACTTAAGTGCCTCTATTCACTAGGGGGCGCCTGTCACATATACAAAAATCCTAGACAAGTGATGACAGATATGTCAGGCAGGGCACTTGCACTGCCTGCATGACCTACCTGGTAGAGTAGTACGTTTGTTTGCCTTTATGGGCTGTCCAAACATACACCAAGAACCAGAGCCCTAGAACCTACCTGCCCTGACCTATCACCCAGCATGGACACTGACAGGCCAGTCCTCAATTCACAAGGTATGTACAAACACCACTGGCTGACCAAACCCAAAGTCTGCCTACCCTATTTGTGCAACAGAAGGAGACTTGCATGTCCACTCAGCTAGAGTGGCAGCCATCTAACCAAGATCTTGGTGGCATTATGTCAGAACAAAATCAAATACAAGCATCCATGGTTGGTATCTGCAAAATTTTGAGAACGAAGTTCTTTCTTGGGGAATGAACATAAATACAACACAGTTACCTACAAAAACTAAGGGAGAGGATATGATTATAAAAATATCATTTTACATAAAATAGCAAAATATATTTTAAATGTCTTCCAGCCCATACAGAACATAAATCAAGCTATCCACTCTTTTCCCTGGGTGTTTGTATATTTCCATGTTGTCAATATTGTCAGCAACCTATGCTTTCAAAGAAAGCAGAACCTAAAAATCTGTTGAGTCAGAAGTGAAAGGAAGTCTGATAAAGAGCAGTAGAGATACACTGAATCTTACAGAAGTAAATGTTGCCAAGTGTATCATACTCACAGAAAATGAAGAAAATCGATGGTAATAGTAATTGCTATTAGTTCTAGTTTTCTGTTAATTGCACTGGCCATTCCACCCCTACTCCAAAAAGGTAAAAAGGTATGTAGTATCCATTACACCATGAAAGAAAGTGAAAGTGAAAGTTGTGTGACCTCATGGGCTATTCAATCCATGAAATTCTCCAGGGCAGGATACTGGAGTGGATAGCCTTTCCCTTCTCCAGGGGATCTTCCCAACCCAGGAATCGAACCCAGGTCTCCCATATTGTAGGTGAATTCTTTACCAGCTGCTGCTACTAAGTTGCTTCAGTCGTGTCTGACTCTGTGCAACCCCATACATGGCTGAGCCACATATATTCTTAGCTAGTTTGGAATTACAATCTTTGCCTTAAGGCACCTTTCATTAAAAATTTTTTAGGATGTTTACTTTTTTGTTACCTTGTATATAATTATTTTTATTATACAAAGTGGATATTGAGTCTCCTGATAATTCTTGTGTATCGAAAAAATTACAAATAAAACAGTGAAGTGAAAATCCCTCACAATCTCATCTCTCTTCTTTTTCCAGAGCTGTGAAAGTGCTGCACTCAATATGTCAGCAAATTTGGAAAACTTAGCAGTGGCCACAGGACTGGAAAAGTTCAGTTTTCATTCCAATTCCAAAGAAAGGCAATGCAAAAGAATGCTCAAACTACCGCACAATTACACTCATCTCACATACTAGTAAAGTAATGCTCAAAATTCTCCAAGTCAGGCTTCAGCAATACGTGAACCGTGAACTCCCTGATGTTCAACCTGGTTTTAGAAAAGGCAGAGGAACCAGAGATCAAATTGCCAACATCCACTGGATCATGGAAAAAGCAAGAGAGTTCCAGAAAAACATCTATTTCTGCTTTACTGACTATGCCAATGCCTTTGACTGTGTGGATCACAAGAAACTGTGGAAAATTCTGAAAGAGATGGGAATACCAGACCAACTAACCTGCCTCTTGAGAAATCTGTATGCAGGCCAGGAAGCAACAGTTAGAACTGGACATGGAACAACAGACTGGTTCCAAATAGGAAAAGGAGTACGTCAAGGCTGTATATTGTCACCCTGCTTATTTAACTTCTATGCAGAGTACATCATGAGAAACACTGGACTGGAGGAAACACAAGCTGGAATCAAGATTGCCGGGAGAAATATCAATAACCTCAGATATGCAGATGACACCACCCTTATGGCAGAAAGTGAAGAGGAGCTAAAAAGACTCTTGATGAAAGTGAAAGAGGAGAGCGAAAAAGTTGGCTTAAAGCTCAACATTCAGAAAACGAAGATCATGGCATCTGGTCCCATCACTTCATGGGAAATAGATGGGAAAACAGTGGAAACAGTGTCAGACTTGCAGATGGTGACTGCAGCCATGAAATTAATAGATGCTTACTCCTTGGAAGAAAAGTTATGACCAACCTAGATAGCATATTCAAAAGCAGAGACATTACTTTGCTGACTAAGGTCCATCTAGTCAAGGCTATGGTTTTTCCTGTGGTCATGTATGGATGTGAGAGTTGGACTGTGAAGAAGGCTGAGCGCTGAAGAATTGATGCTTTTGAACTGTGGTGTTGGAGAAGACTCTTGAGAGTCCCTCGGACTGCAAGAAGATCCAACCAGTCCATTCTGAAGGAGATCAACCCTGGGATTTCTTTGGAAGGAATGATGCTAAAGCTGAAACTCCAGTACTTTGGCCACCTCATGAGAAGAGTTGACTCATTGGAAAAGACTGTGATGCTGGGAGGGATTGGGGGCAGGAGGAGAAGGGGACGACTGAGGATGAGATGGCTGGATGGCATCACGGGCTCGATGGATGTGAGTCTGAGTGAACTCTGGGAGATGGTGATGGACAGGGAGGCCTGGCGTGCTGCGATTCATGGGGTCACAAAAAGTCAGACACGACTGAGCAACTGAACTGAAGTGATCGGAGAAGGAAATCGCAACCCACTCCAGTATTCTTGCCTAGAGAATCCCATGGACAGAGGAGCCTGGTGGGCTGCTGTCCATAGGGTTGCGCAGAGTTGGACACGACTGAAGTGACTTAGCATGCATGCATTACACATCTATATAAGCTCTTTTCTCTTTACTCAAATGTTTATTTATTTTAATGCTATTCTATAATCTGCTTTCTAAAAATAGAATCTATTTCTTAACAATAGATTAGGAGCACTTTTCAATGTAAAAATATTGACTATGTAATATTCCATTATATGGATATACCACAATTTATTTAGTCTCTGAAATTTAGATTGTTTCCAACTTGAGCTATTATAGCAATTTAACTATTAGTACCCCAGTATGCACAGTTTTGTGAACTTGTCTAACTATATTCTTAGCATAAATTTCTACAAGGGAAATTTCTAGGTCAAGGAGCTTTAATTTAAAATTTTGGGTATCTGATGACTGATTAACCTCCAGAAGTATATCAGTTCATAATTCCACCAAAATTATGAAAGAATGCTCATTTCTTTACACTCCATTATTCTTGCTGAATTTAATTATGTTTTATAATCATTACCAATCAGATAGGCTGATAATGATATTTACTGTTGCTTAACAGTTAATCATGTTTATTGGCATTTAAGCTTCTTTCTTTTGAAAACTGTCTACTTGTATTCATTGCACACTTTCTATTAGTTGCATCTATTTTTCTTACTGATTTACAAGAGATTTTATGTAATAAAATTATTGCTCTGTGTGTGTGTGTGTGGTAAGTTTCTTCAGTCATGTCCTCCTCTTTGCGACCCCATGGACTATAGCCCTAACAGTTTGCTATATATGTTGCAAATGTATCTTCCCAGTTTATTTATATTTCACTGGATTTATTATAATAATTTTTTCTGTTTTCCTTTTTTATCTTTTCTTTTTTTTGGTGGCCAGACCACTCAGCATGTGGGATCTTAGTTCCACGTAAAATACAATGCTCAAAAAAATAAGTACCAAGAAAAGAATCTTTGAAGAAAGAGTTAAATGAAATGAGAAAGTCATAAATGCAAAGGCCTTGGTTAGCTCTGATTTCTCCTCAATCTAGAATCACATGTTTCTACTGTTTATTTATTTATTTGGCTGCACCAGGTCTTAGTTGCTGCATGCAGGATCTTTTTGTTGATCATGGGGTATCTTTTAGTTGTAGCATGCAGGATCTAGTTTCCCAACCAGGGATCAAACCCACACCCCTGCAGTAGAAGCTTGAAGTCTTTAACAACTGGACCATCAGGGAAGTCCCTATAATAATTTTCAACTGCACATATTGGAGGCTGGGGATAAAGTATACGTTAGGCTCACTCAAGGCTGTATATTGTCACCCTGCTTATTTAACTTATATGCAGAATACATCTGGAGAAGGCAATGACACCCCACTCCAGTACTCTTGTCTGGAAAATCCCATGGATGGAGGAGCCTGGTAGGCTGCAGTCCATACGGTCGTGAAGCGTTGGACATGACTGAGTGCCTTCACTTTCACTTTTCACTTTCATGCATTGGAGAAAGAAATGGCAACCCACTCCAGTGTTCTTGCCTGGAGAATCCCAGGAACGGTGGAGCCTGGTGGGCTGCCATTTATGGGGTCGCACAGAGTTGGACATGACTGAAATGACTTAGCAGTAGCAGCAGCAGAGTACATCATGAGAAACACTGGGCTGGAAGAAGCACATGCTGGAATCAAGATTGCCAGGAGAAATATCAATAACCTCAGATATGCAGATGACACCACCCTTATGGCAGAAAGTGAAGAACTAAAGAGCCTCTTGATGAAAATGAAAGAGGAGAGAGAAAAAGTTGGCTTAAAGCTCAACATTCAGAAAACAAAGATCATGGCATCCAGTCCCATCACTTCATGGCAAATAGATGGGGAAACAGTGGAAACAGTGTCAGACTTTATTTTGGGGGGCTCCAAATCACTGCAGATGGTGATTGCAGCCATGAAATTTTTAAAAGACACTTACTCCTTGGAAGGAAAGTTATGACCAACCTAGACGGCATATTGAAAAGCAGAGACATTACTTTGCCAACAAAGATCCGTCTAGTCAAGGCTATGGTTTTTCCACTGGTCAAGTATGGATGTGAGAGTTGGACTATAAAGAAAGCTGAGTGCCAAAGAATTGATGCTTTTAAACTGTGGTGTTGGAGAAGACTCTTGGGAGTCCCTTGGATTGCAAGAAGATCCAACCTAAAGGAGATCAGTCCTGGGTGTTCATGGGAAGGACTGATGTTGAAGCTGAAACTCCAATACTTTGGCCACCTGATGCGAAGAGCTGACTCATTTGAAAAGACCTGATGCTGGGAAAGATTGAGGGCAGGAGGAGAAGGGGACGACAGAGGATGAGATGGTTGGATGGCATCACTGACTCAATGGACATGGGTTTGAGTAGACTCCGGGAGGTGGTGATGGACAGGGAGGCCTGGCATGCTGCGGTTCATGGGTTGCAAAAAGCTGGACACGACTGAGTGACTGAACTGAACTCATCACCACCTCCACCAGAATTATGAATCAGAATGGTCTTTTTCAAACTGTAGCTTCTGGAAATTCTGATCTACACTTCCAGGAGCAAACACTACTCCCTTCCCAAGAATCTCAGCTCCAAACATCTTGCACTGAATATTCATTATTTTGAGATGCCCAGTACATCTAGACTCTTTTATAGATCAGTGCTACTGGTCGTATCTCTCTTCACATAGCTATACTTCAAGGCCATATTGTGCATTCAGGGACATAGTGATGAGTGCCAAAGCACAGTATTGCTCCCAGTTCTTCTGGCTTGGTTATAATCCAGAAAGAGTCTATCACACATAACTAAGTATTTCTAGGTTTACAGTTCTTTCATTTACTACATCCTATAATATCATCATCTTCACTAAGGATATAGACCTTGACCATGAAATCTGATGACAAATGGAAAGTGTTAAGGAGAACACTTCTTCACCTTGCTCTTACCTTCCCATTACTGACAGTCAGTCTGGTTTCATCATAGCAGAAGACAAAAGAGACCCCTGAGAGAAAACCAATTCATGTGATAAAGAAAGAGACTGGCTGAATTTCAAGGACTTAGTATTGAAAATCTGACTCTTGACTCCAGGCCAGCATTTAGCTGACTGCAGAAGCCATCTTTCACCAGCCATCTTGATATTTATTCTGGGGAAGCCTCCAGGAAAATGGCCATATGTGATTGAATTTAAAGAAAGTTGCTAGTGATGAGCTGAAGTGTTTGGGGCCCAGCAGCTATTCAGTAGGAAATTCGCATGAGAAGAACAAGTGCACAAAAGTGAATGACCTCCCTTAGACCTTGGAGAAACAGCCGTGACCCTGAAGAATCCATGGACAAAATTAAATGGCAATAACTGAAGGGAAGTCTTGGCTTCTCTACTGTCATTTATATCTGTTCCCCCTTTCTCATTCTTTTTCACTCGCTCCTCCTCTTCTTTCTGATCTTTGAATATCAGAATTCTTATATTACGCCTCCTGCCTTTTGATCCATTCTCCTGGCATTGGTTGCCATCTTTGTATAACTCCCAAATGTGTATTTCCAGTGTACACAGCTTTCTTTCAAGTTCATAAATCTCACAGCTTGTGTGGTACTTTGTCTTTGGTGGGCCTCAGGCATCTGAACCTGAGATGTTAGAACATATTTCCCCCACGTCTGTTCTTGCTTCATATTCTCTCATTACTACACATGCCCCAAGCTATCACCGACACTTTACCCTCCCTTACCACCCATATCCAATCCATGACCAAGTCCTGTCACTGCTACTGCAAAATGTATCTCGACTCCTTCCCCTTCACTCAGCTCCACTGTATACATTTTAACCCAAGCTTCCATCATCTCCTCCTCACCTTAATCACTTCATCCACCCCTTAACTGCTCTCTCTGCATGCATTTCTTTCCTCCTTCTCACACAGACGTTTAAATACTCTTTTAAAATTGCCCATCAGATCATGGAAAATGATGTATCTGATAAGGAGTCAATAACCAAAATATACAAAGAATTCAGTATCAAAGAAACAAGCTGATTAAAAAGTGCTGAGATTTGATAGAAAACAAAATTCTGTTAAGCAATTATCTCTTAATTTAAAAATAAATAAAATTTAAAAATAATGTAATTGAAAGAAAAAATTCAGAAGTCAATAAAAGAATAAAAAGTGAGCAGAGTATCTGAATAGATGTTTTTTCTGAAGACAACATACAGATGGCTGACAGGCACATGAAAAGATGCTCAATATCTCTATCATCAGAAAAATGCAAATGAAAACCACAATGAGATAGCACCTTGCACCTGCGAGAATTGTTGTTATCAAAAAGACAAGAAATACAAGCGCTGGCAAGGATGTGGAGAAAAGGGAACCTTTGCACACTGTTGGTGGGAATATAAGGTAATGCAGTCACTATGGAAAACATATGAAGGTTCCTCAAAAAATTAAAAATAGAACTGCCATGTGACCCAGCAATCCCATTTCTGGGTATTTTCCCAAAGAAAATAAAAACACTAGTTTTATTGCATCATTATTTGCAATAGCCAAAATATTGAAGCAATCTAAGTACACATCAATCAGTTCAGTTTAGTTCAGTCTCTCAGTCATGTCTGACTCTTTGTGACCCCATAGACTGCAGCACGTCAGGCTTCCCTGTCCATCACCAACTCCCACAGCTTGCTCAAACTCATGTCCACAGAGTCAATGATGCCATCCAACCGTCTCATCCTCTGTCGTCCCCTTTTCCTCCTGCCTTCAATCTTTCCCAGCATCAGGGTCTTGTCCAATGAGTCAGTTCTTTGTATCAGGTGGCCAAAATATTGGAGTTTCAGCTTTAGTATCAGTCCTTCCAATGAATATTCAGGACTGATTTCCTTTATGATTGACTGCTTGGATCTCCTCACAGTCCAAGGGACTCTCAAGAGTCTTCTCCAACACCTCAGTTCAAAAGCATCTCTTTGGCTCTCAGCTTTCTTTATAATCCAACTGTAACATCCATACATAACAAAATGGACCTTTGTTGGCAAAGCGATGTCTCTGCTTTTGAATATGTTGTCTAGGTTGGTCATAGCTTTTCTTCCAAGGGGTAAACATCTTTTAATTTCATGGCTGCAGTCACCGTCTGCAGTGATTTTGGAGCCCCCCAAAATAAAGTCTGTTACACCCATCAATAGATGACTGGATAAAGAAGATGTATATAGCTAGACAGATGATATAGCTATAGATATAGATGGGCTTCCCAGGTGAGGCTACTGGTAAAGAGCCCGCCTACAATGCAGGAGACTGGGGTTCAGTCCCTGGGTTGGGAAGATCCTCTGGAGGAGGGCATAGCAGTCCACTCCAGTATTCTTCCCTGGAGAATCCTATGGACAGGGGAGTCAAGTAGCTGCAATCCATAGGATCACAGAGTCAGACACAAGTGTAGTGACTTAGCATACATGCACACACAGATAGAGATACATCCACACCTGGTAGATTTATTATTCAGCCATAAAAAAAGAATGAAATCTTTATATTTGTGACCACATGGATGGACCTAGAGGGCATTATGCTAAAAATAAATAAATCAAATTTAGAAAGACAAACGCTGTATGATTTCACTTATATGTGGAATCTAAAAGCAAAACAAATGAAAAAATGTAATAGAACAGTCATAGATAAACAGAACAAATGTGGTTGCCATAGGGGAAGGGCATAGGGGGTGAGTGAAATAGGTGAGCGAGATAAACTTCCAGTTACCAAAAAAAAAAAAAAGTGACAGGGATTAAATGTAAAGATGGGGAAATACAATTAATAATATTGTAACAACTTTGTTGGGTGACATGGTAACTAGACATCATGGTCATCAGTTTGTAGTGTATAGATATATTGACTCACCTATGTAATGCACCTGGAAATAACATAGTCTTGTAGGTCAATTCGGAGAAGGCAATGGCAACCCACTCCAGTACTCTTGCCTGGAAAATCCCATGGATGGAGGAGCCTGGTGGGCTACAGTCCATGGGGTCTCGAAGAGTCGGACATGACTAAGCGACTTCAGTTTCCCTTTTCCCTTTCATGATTGGAGAAGGAACTGGCAATCCACTCCAGTGTTCTTGCTTGGAGAATCTCAGGGATGGGGGAGCCTGATGGGCTGCCGTCTATGGGGTCGCACAGAGTCAGACACGACTCAGGCGACTTAGCAGTAGCAGCAGCAGGTAAATTATACCTCAGTAAAAAAAAAAAAAAAAGAGAGAGAGACCTAGACTAGCTAACACAATACTGAAAAGGAGCAAAATTGGAGAACCTACACTGCTTGATTTCAGGAGTCTATAAAGCTACGATAATCAAGACAGTGCAACACTGAGAAAAGGATGTATACACAAAACAATAGAAAAAGTACCCCAGAAATAGACACACGTATATAGTCAACTGATCTTTGACAAAAGTACAAAGGCAATTCAATGGAAAAGGAATACTCTTTTCAACAAGTTGTTCTGGAAAAAATTGTGTCCATATACAAACTAAAAACATAGAGACCATACATCTTTCACCAGAATTAACTCAAACCGAATCACAGATCTAAGTGTAAAATGTAAAATAATAAAACTTCTAGATGAAAACATAGGATACAATCTAGGTGACCTTGGTTTTGGTGATGAGGTTTTAGATACAACACCAAAGTCACAATTCATGAAAAAAAAAAATTAAGAGGCTGCCCTGTCAGTTCAGTGGTTAAGACTCTACACTTCCACTGCATGAGTTGAATCCCTGGTCGGGGAACTAAGATCCCGCGTGCTACATGGCACAGCCAAAAACAAACACACAAACTGACAAGCCATTAAAATTAAAACCTTCTGCTCTGTCAGAGGCTATTTAGAAAATGAAAAAACAAGCCACAGACTTGGAGAAAATACTTGCAAAACATTTTTCTGATAAAGGACTTGTATCCAAAATATAAAACAAATTCATAGCATTCAACAAATTCTTAGTATTCAACAATAATAAAACAATTCAGTTTAAAATTAAGCAAAAGAATTAGACACTTCACCAAAGAAAATATACAGATGGCAAAGAAACATGTAGGAGGCTCAGTATCATGTGTCATTAGAGAACAGCAAATTAAAACAATGAGATACTACTAAATGCCTATTAGAATGGCTAAATCAAAAAAAAAATAAAGAACAAGGAAAAGACAACCTTGGTAATACCAACTGCTGGTTAAGGTACACATTAGAAGAAACTCTCATTCACTGGTAGCAGAAATGCAAAGTGGTATAGCCACTCTGGAAGGCAGTTTGGCAGTGTTTTTACAATGCTAAACATAGTCTTACCATGCATTCTAGAAACTGTACTCATGAATATTTCCCCAACTAATCTGAAATTTTATGTCTTCACAAAAACCTGCACATAGATATATAAAGTAGCTTTTTCATAACCACCAAAAACTGAAAGCAACCAACCTGCTCTCCCATAGATGAATGGATACAAAAATTGTGGTACATCCATACAGTGGAATATTATTCAGCAAAACAAAGAAATAAGGCATGAGAGACATGGATGAAACTTAAATGTATATTGTAAGTGAAAGAAACTAGTATGAAAAAGGCTACATATTGTATGATTCCAATTATTTGACATTTCTGAAAAGGCAAAAAACTATGGAGAAAGTAAAAAGATCTGTGGTTTCCAAAGGGCTCAGGGAGATAGGAAGAGGCTAAATATGTCTAGTACAAGAAATTGAGTGGGTGATATAACTATTGTATATGATACTGTGATGGTAGACAAATAGCACTATGCATTTCTCACAATCCATAGAACTTTGGAGCAAAGAGTGAGCCTTAACATATTATTCATTTAGAAGGTTGGGGAATAGCAGGATGGAATACAGGCTGTGACAAAAGAATGTAATTGTATTACAGAATGTTTGGAAAAACCACATTGAAGAGGGTCAGGGTAAAATTTGCTGCCCTAGTAGATTTGGAAGTGAGTAGAGTCTATAAGACTAAAGGCAAAAGGAAATGCTCATAAGCAATGTACTCTAGTTGCTAAGGTTGTTTCCCACAGGAGTACAAGTCAACAGCTCTGATACTCTGTATGAGTCTGCTGGAACTGAACAATTAAGTAACTGGATGGAGAATAACATGAGCCGGGTTTCTCATTGTTGAGGTGGAAGCTTATAAATCAGCAAGGAAAAGATTATTATAAATTAGCCATGTGGTAATAGAATTGGAGAAATCCATATAAAATCATGATTAGCTTAATTTATTGATAGAGATGTGTATATACACATGTATCTTCGCTCTGTCAGCTGAGAGGGCTTAGAGGCACTGATACCCTTCTGGCAACAAGCACACCTAGTACCCAGATTTTGGTTCCTAACACTATTCTCCTATCAAAGTAAACAAGGATAAAATGACTGATTCTAGGACTTGGGTAGGAATGTATAAGATGATCCTGGAACATCTTTTTGTACCAGGAAGTCAAGAAGTGTTCAAGAAAAGAAATGCAAATTGGTGTGAGTTTTGACAAAGGGACACAGAAAACAACTGGAAGAGCTCCCAGTGCGCAGAGCTGGAACACTTTGAGCAGAAAAATAGAGAAAGTAGTATTGCCTTGTAACCCAAAGTGTAAAATAAGATCCATGAGTCCATACAGATAGAAGTGATTGAACAAATAAATATACGGGGAAGAAGAGAGAAATCCCTTGCAGAAGAATTCTAAAAAATTAGGTAGCTACTCCCCACTCGATGGGATGGGGTATAACACCCCATTCCCTAAGTGAGGGGTGCTTGTAGTAACTTCTTTCCAAAGAGTACAATGTGGAAAGGGAAGAAAAAAAGTAACTTTTTGGTAGATAAATCTGACAAATACTACCTAAGCTAGGTGATCAAGGTCAACAGTGACAGTGATAAGAAAGATTGACAATATATACCCTTGCTTTGATGTAATAAAGATGACACTTTACCTCTGTGGTCTTATTCCCCCAAGCCCATAATCCCAGTCTAATCACGTGAAAAACATTAGGTGAATTCCAGTTGAGGACTAGTCTACAAAAAAATAGCTTGAAAAGGTGAAGTCGCTCAGTCGTGTCCGACTCATTGTGACCTATGGACTGTAGCCTACCAGGCTCCTCCATCCATGGGATTTTCCATGCAAGAGTACTGGAGTGGGTTGCCATCGCCTTCTTCAGGAGATCTTCCCAACCCAGGGATTGAACCCAGGTCTCCTGCCTTGTAGGCAGACGCTTTACCGTCTCAGCCACCAAGGAAGTCAAAATACCTTAGTTCTCCATAAAACTAAGTTCATCAAAAGCAAGGAAGGTTTGAGAAACTGTAATAGACGAGAGGAGTTTAAGGAGACCTGAAAACTAAAAGTAACGTAGTATTTTCGATGGGATCTTGGAATGGAAAAAGAAACACTGAGAAAGTTTGAATAAAGTACTGACTCAATATTGGCTTAGTAACTGTGACAAATATGCAATATGAAAGTGAGATGTTAATAATAAGGGAGACTGTAGGGTATATATGGGAACACTGTACTTTGCAATTTTCATTTATATTCAATCTATTCTGAAGAATAAAGATTATTTTAAAATCAATAAATAAAATGTGAAAAATAATTATAGCCTTTTGAAATCATTTCAGTTATGTGGTTTATCTTAAAAGAAATAACTACCAAATGTATCTTATGGTAAAATCAGTTGAATAATGGTACCTAAGCATACTTATGTTGTGAGATTTAAATGAGGTCAGACACGTAAAACAGTATGACTACTCAAGGAATATTGGTTGCTCTTGTTATTGTAGAAGCTGATTACTCAGATGTAATCCACAAAGAATCAACAGTGCAGCAGAGAGACAAGTAAAACGAGTATAATAAAGGGTAGTGATGACTAACGACACTTCCTTTACCAACCTTGGAAGATGAGTTAATCTCACTGCCTCAGTCTCTGGCTAGGCAAAGGGAAAAGGGGAAAGTCGCTCAGTCGTGTCCGACTCTTTGCGACCCCATGGACTGTAGCCTACCAGGCTTCTCAGTCCGTGGGATTTTCCAGGCAAGAGTACTGGAGTGGGGTGCCATTTCCAGCCCCAGTAAATGTAGTAATAAAAACGATATTAATCTCAACAACATCATTGATGACAAATTGCTACAGAAGTATGCTGAGGTGCAATTGAAACAACAGGATCTCCTAACCTAGACTGTGGATATCACTGGTTTTCTAGGAAAGATAAAAGCTAAGATGTATGTCATGAATACATGTTAAACTAATTCATATACAAACATTCAGTGAGTTTCTACTACGTATATTAAGCTCTACCCCGTTATTTTTTTGAGACTCAAATCAAAAGTAATTTCCCCATCACATCTCTGCCTTCTATAACTTTTACTTTTCTTTTAAATGTTTCACATCAGTCTATTTTATATCTAGAATCAATAGGCATTCTTTAAAGAAAAAATGTCTTTGTAAATTGGGCAGTGTTCTCATTAGCCAGAGCAAGTATAGAATAAAATTGCAAGGGTTTAGCAGTGAATAGGGCCTAAACAATCATTAAATTATCCCTAGTTCTAAACTCAGACTAGAAAGTGAAAGAAACATTATTTTCTCATGCTCTATTGAGAAGATCATTTTTACCAAGAAACTAAACCGTCTGTAAGTCATAAGGTCTATTGGGTGGAGCTAATTTAATTGATCTACAATGTCACAGATTTTAATTATAAAAAATGAATCAGATTCAGCAATATTTCTAATATTACTAGAACTATTTTGGTCCAGAATAATACCAAAGATTTCCAAATAAAGGATGATATATGAATTAGTACTGGGCACAAAATCCTCAAAACTGTGAAATAACCAGTTTCTTGGTAAATTTCTGGTAGTATGAATTTATTTATTCCTTTTTGATCTAGAATAAGTAAGAACAAGACCAAATGAAAACAACATAGTTTGATCATATTTTGTTAGATTCCCAACTAGGACATTGCTCATTTTACTGACAGAATTTTTCTTTGGCACTTCCTTTGTATGCAACAGATCACAGGTTTTAGGAGCAACTAGGGGGCTTCTCTGGTGGCTCAGTGGTCAAGAAACTCTATCTTCCTACCAGTGCAGGAGACATGGGTTTGATTTCTGGTCTGGAAAGATTGCACGTGCCACAGAGCAACTTAGCTGGTGTACCACAACTACTGAGCCTGTGCTCTAGAGCCCGGGGTCTGCAACAGGGAAGCCACCGAAGTAAGAAGCCCAAGTACCACAACTAGACAGAAGCCCCCACTTGCCGCCACTAGAGAAAAGCCCGCAGCAATGAAGACCCAGCACAGCCAATAAATACATAAGCAAATAATTTTTTTTAAGAGCAACTAGGAAGATAGATAGTATGTTATAATGGAAAGCATCCTGGTCCAGGAATCAAGAGACCTCAGTTCTGTTTTTATCTCTGGCCCTAAGATGTGTGGGCATGGACAAGGCCCAAGGCATGGACAAGAGTCTCTTTAAGGCTCTGCTTATCTGATAAATGATGATAATACATTCCTTATCTTCTTCAAATAGGTGTTGTGTGTGTCGAATGAGATAAAGATCATTAGAATTAAATTATGACATTTTACCACTGAAATTGTTATCAATGAATATACTTTAAAGTGAATAAATTCATCAATAGATATTGAAAAATGTTTTTAAAAGCTATTGTGATATACCTCTCTTCATTAACAATTGGATTCAGTTCAGTTCAGTTCAGTCGCTCAGTCGTGTCCAACTCTTTGTGACCCCATGAATCACAGCATGCCAGGCCTCCCTGTCCATCACCAACTCCCGGAGTTCACTCAGACTCATGTCCATCGAGTCAGTGATGCCATCCAGCCATCTCATCCTTGGTCGTCCCCTTTTCCTCCTGCCCCCAATCCCTCCCAGCATCACAGTCTTTTCCAATGAGTCAACTCTTCGCATGAGGTGGCCAAAGTACTGGAGTTTCAGCTTTAGCATCATTCCTTCCAAAGAAATCCCAGGGTTGATCTCCTTCAGAATGGACTGGTTGGATCTCCTTGCACTCCAAGGGACTCTCAAGAGTCTTCTCCAACACCACAGTTCAAAAGCATCAATTCTTCAGCGCTCAGCCTTCTTCACAGTCCAACTCTCACATCCATACATGACCACAGGAAAAACCATAGCCTTGACTAGACGGACCTTAGTTGGCAAAGTAATGTCTCTGCTTTTGAATATGCTATCTAGGTTGGTCATAACTTTTCTTCCAAGGAGTAAGTGTCTTTTAATTTCATGGCTGCAGTCACCATCTGCATTAAGTAACCACAGAAAATGTTCTAAATTTTACTTTGTAGGTACAAAATAGAAATGACCATTGCAATAGCTAGTTAGCAATAGTTAACCATTACTAACTATTTCTTCCTGTGGGGGAAAAATTGTAGCCCTCTGAATACTCTATAGTATATTCTCATGTTGAGGAAACTATACCCAAAACCAAGATAATTAAAAGAATTATATAGATTGACCACCACAAATGTAATTTTAGGTAGATTAGCATTGTTAATGGTTAGTATGGTTCCTAAAAAGAATAACATGAGCTACATTCTCTAAAATTTGATGAAATACTGTATTAACATTATTTTCTCTCATACAGAATTATCAAGGGATTATATTGGGAAAATAAATTATAAATTTTCTTTAGAATTTTATCTGTCCCCTTACAGCAAATACTTTTCTCCCTTTCCTTTATATCATGTTTTCTATCCATGTCATTTCACTACAGGTGGGAGAAATACACAATTCCTCTAAGAAGTCATCTAAAAAGAAGAGGCCAAGAAATGCTACTTAGCAGTTCTCAGCTTCCTAGAAAGTGAAAGTGAAAGTAGAGTCACTCAGTCGTGTCTGACTTTGCGACCCCATGGACCGTATAGCCTACAACGCTCCATCCATGGGATTTTCCAGGCAAGAGTACTGGAGTGGGTTGCCATTTCCTTCTCCAGGAGATCTTCCCAACCCAGGGACTGAACCTGGGTCTCCCTCATTGCAGGCAGATGCTTTACCATCTGATCCACCAGGGAAAATAGTCGACAAAGATATCGCTGTAGTTCAGTCACTAAGTCACGTTCAACTCTTTGTGACCCCATGGACTCTAGCAAGCCAAGCTCCTCCATCCTTCACTATGTCCCGGACTTTGCTCAAACTCATGTCCATTGAGTCAGTGATGCCATCCAATTGTCTCATCTTCTGCTGCCCGCTTCTCCTGCCTTCAATCTTTCCCAGCATCAGGGTCTATTCCAATGAGTCAGCTCTTTGCATTAGGTGGCCAAAGTATTGGAGCTTCAGCTTCAGCAACAAACCCACCAATGAATATTCAGGACTGATTTCTTTTATTTATTTTTTTAATTTAAATTTATTTATTTATTTACTGGAGGCTACTTACTTTACAATGTTGTATTGGTTTTGCCACACATTGACATGAATCTGCCACGGGTGTACATGTGTTCCCCATCCTGAACCCCCTCCCACCTCCTTCACCATCCCATCTCTCTGGGTCATCCCAGTGCACCAGCCCCAAGCATCCTATATCCTGCATTGAACCTGCACTGGCGATCCGTTTCACATATGATAATATACATGTTTCAATGCCATTCTCCCAAACCATCCCACCCTTGCCCTCTCCCACAGAGTCCAAAAGACTGTTCTAGACATGTGTCTCTTTTGCTGTCTCACATACAAGGTTATCGTTACCATCTTGATATATCAATAACCTCAGATATGCAGATGACACCACCCTTATGGCAGAAAGTGAAGAGGAACTCAAAAGCCTCTTGATGAAAGTGAAAGAGGAGAGTGAAAAAGTTGGCTTAAAGCTCAACATTCAGAAAACAAAGATCATGGCATCCGGTCCCATCACTTCATGGGAAATGTCTGGGGAAACAGTGGAAACAGTGTCAGACTTTATTTTGGGGGGCTCCAAAATCACTGCAGATGGTGATTGCAGCCATGAAATTAAAAGACGCTTACTCCTTGGAAGAAAAGTTATGACCAACCTAGATAGTATGTTCAAAAGCAGAGACATTACTTTGCCGACTAAGGTCCATCTAGTCAAGGCTATGGTTTTTCCACTGGTCAAGTATGGATGTGAGAGTTGGACTGTGAAGAAGGCAAAGCACCGAAGAATTGATGCTTTTGAACTGTGGTGTTGGAGAAGACTCTTGAGAGTCCCTTGGAGTGCAAGGAGATCCAACCAGTCCATTCTGAAGGAGATCAACCCTGGGATTTCTTTGGAAGGAATGATGCTAAAGCTGAAACTCCAGTACTTTGGCCACCTCATGCGAAGAGTTGACTCATTGGAAAAGACTCTGATGCTGGGAGGGATTGGGGGCAGAAGGAGAAGGGGACGACCGAGGATGAGATGGCTGGATGGCATCACCGACTCAATGGACGTGAGTCTGAGTGAACTCTGGGAGATGGTGATGGACAAGGAGGCCTGGTGTGCTGTGATTCATGGGGTCGCAAAGAGTCGGACAGGACTGGGCGACTGAACTGAACTGATACTATATTGGTATTTTTCTTTCTCGCTTACTTCAGTTTCACCCACCTCATTAGAACAGATTCAAGTGTATTCTTTTTAATGGCTAAGTAATATTCCATTATGTATATGTACCCCAGCTTTCTTATCCATTTGTCTGCTGATGGACATCTAGGTTGCTTTCATGTCCTGGCTATTATAAACAGTGTTGTGATGAACATTGGGGTACACGTGTCTCTTTCAATTCTGATTTCCTCGGTGTGTATGCCCAGCAGTGGGATTGCTGGGTCATATGGCAGTTCTATTTCCACGTTTTTAGGGAATCTCCACACTGTTTTCCATAGTGGCTGTACTAGTTTGCATTCCCACCAACTGTGTAAAAGTGTTCCCTCTTCTCCACACCCTCTCCAGTATTAATTGCTTGTAGACTTTTGGATAGCAGCCATTCTGACTGCTGTGAAATGGTATCTCATTGTGGTTTTGATTTGCATTTATCTGATAATGAGTGATGTTGACCATCTTTTTATGTGTTTGTTAGCCATCTGTATGTCTTCTTTGGAGAAACGTCTGTTTAGTTCTCTGGCCCATTTTTTGATTGGGTCCTACCTCCTTTTGAAGACAATGGGCTGCCTTTCTGGGTGCCTGATGTCCTCTGCCAACATTCAGAAGTTGTTTTGTGGAATTTGCTCAGCGTCCAAATGTTCTCTCAAGGAATTTGTTGGGGAGAAAGTGGTCTCCCCGTCCTATTCCTCTACCATCTTAGGACCTGGTAGCATGATTTCCTTTAGGATTCACTGGTTTGATCTCCTTGCAGTCCAAGGGACTCTCAAGAGTCGTCCCCAGAACCACATTTCAAAAGCATCACTTCTTCAGCACTCAGTCTTCTTTATGGTCCAACTGTCACATCCATACATGACTACTGGAAAAATCACAGCTTTGACTAGACTTTTTAGGCAAAGTGATGTCTCTGCTTTTTAACATACTGTCTAGGTTTGTCACACTTTGCTTCCAAGGAGCAAGCATCTTTTAATTTCATACCTGCAGTGATTTTGGAACCTAAGAAAATAAAATCTGTCTCAGTTTCCACTTTTCCCCCTTCTATTTGCCATGAAATGATCAGACTGGATGCCATGATCTTCATCTTTTGAATGTTGAGTTTTAAGCCAGCTTTTTCACTCTCCTCTTTCACCTTCATCACGAGGCTCTTTAGTTCCTCTTTACTTTCTGCCATTAGACTGCCATTATCTGCATATCTGAGGTTGTTGATATTTCTCCTGACAATCTTGATTCCAGCTTGTGATTCATCCAGCCCAGAATTTCCATGATGTAGGCTGCATATAAGTTAAATAAGTAGGGTGACAATATGCAGTCTTGTCGCACTCTTTCCCCAATTTTGAACCAGTCAGTTGTTTCATGTCTGGTTCTAACTGTCGCTTCTTGACCCACATACAAGTTTCTCAGGAAACAGGTAAGGTGGTCTGGTACTCCCATTTCTGAATTTTCCAGTTTGTTGTGATCCACACTACAGTCAAAGGCTTTAATGTAATCAATGAAGCAGATGTTTTTCTGGAATTCCCTTGCTTTATCTGAGATCCAATGAATGTTGGCAATTTGATCTCTGATTCTTCTGCCTTTTCTATTCCCAGCTTGTACATCTGGAAGTTCTTGGTTCACGTACTGCTGAAGTCTAGCTTGAAGGATTTTGAGCATTACCTTCCTAACGTGTGAAATGAGTGCAATTGTATGTTTGAACCTTCTTTGGCATTGTCATTCTTTGGGATTGAATTGAACACTGATCTTTTCCGGTCCTGTGGCCACTGCTGAGCTTTCCAAATTTGCTAGCATATTGAGTGCAGCACTTTAACAGCATCATCTTTTCTGATTTTAAATAGCTCAGCTGGAATTCCATCTAGGTTTGTTCTAGTAATGTTTCCTATCACAGCCTTGACTTCACACTCCAGGATGTCTGGCTCTAGGTGAGTAACTACACAATCACAGTTAACTGGGTCATTAAGATCGTCTTTGTACAGTTCTTTTGCCACTTCTTAATTTCTTCTGCTTCTGTTTTTACCATTTCTGTCCTTTATTGTGCACATCTTTGCATTAAATGTTCCATTGGTATCTCTAATTTTCTTTGAGAGATCTCTAGTCTTTCCCATTCTATTATTTTCCTCTTTTTTTTTTGCATCGTTTTTGTATGAAGGCTTTCTTATCTCTCCTTGCTATTCTCTGAAACTCTGCATTCCGTTGGGTATATCTTTCCCTTTCTCCATTGTCTTTTGCTTCTCTTATTTTCTCAGCTATTTGTAAGGCCTCCTCAGACAACCACTTTGCCTTCTTGCATTTCTTTTTCTTTGGAATAGTTTTGGTCACTGCCTCCTGCACAGTGTTATGAACCTCTGTCCATAGTTCTTCAGGCACTCTATCAGATCTTATCCTTGAATCTATCCATCATCTCTACTGTATAATCATAAGGGATTTGATTTAGGTCCTACCTGGATGGTTTAGTGGGTTTCCCCTACTTTCTTCAATTTAAGCTTGAATTTTGCAATAAAGAGTTCATGATCCAAGACACAGTCAGCTCCAGGTCTTGTTTTTACTGACTGTCTAGAGCTTCTCCATCTTTGGCTATAAGAACATAGTTGCATTGACCATCTGGTGATGTCTATGTGTACAGTCATCTCTTGTGCTGTTGAAAAAGAGTGTTTTTTATGATCAGCCTGTTCTCTTGACAAGACTCTATTAACCTTTGTCCTGCTTCATTTTGAACTCCAAGGCCAAACTTGCCTGTTATTCCAGGTATCTCTTGACTTCCTCATTTCCCTCAAAGGGAAAGAGATACTTCCTCATTTCCCTCAAAGGGAAAGAGATACTTCCTCATGTGACTTCCTCATTCCAGTCTCCTGTGATGAAAAGAACATCTTGGTTTTGTTTAGTTTTGTGTGGGGTTTTTTTGGTGTTTGTTCTAGAAGGTATTGTAGGTCTTCATAGAACTGGTCAACTTCAGCTTCTTCGGCACTAGTGGTTGGGGCATAAACTTGCAATATTGTGATATTGAATGGTTTGCCTTGGAAATAAACCGAGATCATCCTTTCATTTGTAAGACAGCACTCGAGTACTGCATTTTGGACTCTTTTGTTGACTATGAGAGTTACTCCATTTCTTCTAAGGGATTCTTGCCCACAGTAGTAGATATAATGGTCATCTGAATTAAATTTGCCCATTCCCATCCATTTTAGTTCATTGGTAGTTAAAATGTCAATGTTCAATCTTGCTATCTCCTGCTTGACTATGTCCAATTTACCTTGATTCATGGAGCTAACATTTTAGTTTCTATGCAGTATTGTTCTTTACAACATTTGGCTTTACTTTCACCACCAGACACATCCACAACTGCACATTGTTCCCGCTTTGACCCAGCTGCTTGATTCTTTCTGGAGCTATTAGTAATTGCCTTCTGCTCTTCCCTAGTACTGTATTGGACACTTTCCAGTCTGGGAGTGCTCATCTTCTGGTGTCATATCTTTTCGCTTTTTCATACTGTCCATGACATTTTCAAGACAAGAATACTGGAGTGGGTTACCATTTCATCCTCCAGTGGACCACATTTTCTCAGAACTCTTCACTGTCTGTCTCGGGTGGCCCTGCACAGCATGGTTCACAGCTTCATTGAGTTACACAAGCCCTTTCACTCCCCAAGGCTGTGATCATGAAGGGGCAGATGTGAGTAACAGTCCTCAAAAGAAGTCTTGATCGGAACTGATGAACTGGCAAACTGTGTAAGGGAATCTCTGGGTAAACATGCCAACCAGGACTGTTCATATGGATAGCCCATATGCATATCGTAAGAAGCAGTTGCTTAATTTACATATTTCCAATACATTGTCTTAAAGAGAGCGACAATCAAAGAATGCTGTTACTGGTCTCAGAATGAATATAACAAATCTATTAAAAGTAACATTGGGGAGAAAAAAGGTGACTTGATCTGCAGTTTCATTGAGGGGTTAAAAACACAAGGAATGCTCATATTTTAGGGAAATAACTGGGAAAGAAAAGAGAGAGGGCCTTAGAGGAGGATCGATTCCTATTTAGTAATAGGTTTTTAAGGCAGGGGTCTCCAGCCTCTGGGATCTAATGCCTGATGATCTGAGGTGGAGCTGATGTAATTAGAATAGAAATAAAGTGCATAATAAGTGCAATATGCTTGAATCATCCCAAAACCAAGCCCACACCCAGTCTGTGGAAAAATTGTCTTCCACAAAACTGGTCCCTGATGCCGAAATGATTGGAGACCATTGATTTAAGGGTAGGGACCGTATCCTATTCATCTTGTATCTATCCTATTCTTGTATGTGTGGTAGCATGGACAGTGCCCAGCAACAAGGACATGTTTGATATAGATAGCAAATATTGAATGGATGGGTGGATGAATGGATTGATGTATGGATAGATGGATAGTAGATATGATAGATTTACTTAGAAAATATAAACTAAAACAAGGTATCACAATCTCTTTCAGACCTGTTAATTAGGCAGGATTGAAGATGAAGCAGGAATAACAGCTAGGCACTTGAACATGCGAACACCTATCCATTTCTTGTCTAATTACCTCTGCCAGTCTCCACTCTCCTGATGATCATTTGGCCAACATAAAGGGGACTAAAGAGTAAAGCTGAATAGAAATAAAGTCAGTAAGAGTGAGAAGGAAAAAATTATGACAACAAAACAACTAGAACCAAACAATGATTGCTTGAAATGTGTAAATTCTGAAATATCCTTTATATGCCCTGACTGGATATGAGTGTTACAGTGTCTGTTCTCCTGGAGAGTATGCAGCAGAAATAAGAGATATCCTATAAACTGCAGTTGAGTATTAAAAAAAAAGAGAGAGAGAGAGAGATGCTAATGCTCACATACCCACTATTTTGATATTCCTAATTGGTGCTTCCTATTTTACAGGCTTTAATTAAATTATAACATATAAGATATGAATGGAAGTAGCTTACATCAGAGGAGTAGGAAATGGCAACCCACTCTAGTATTCTTGCTAGAATTCTATGGACAAAAGAGCCTGATGGGCTACAGTCCCTGGAGCTGCTCAGAGTCGGACACAACTGAGCCTGCACACATAGGTTACATCAGAGGTAGCAAAATAAAGTTCCTACAACTTTCATGAAAGTAATGTAGATAAGGGACTTTCTGGTGGTCCAGTGGTTAGGAATCCGCCTTGCGATGCAGAGGATTTGGGTTTGATCCCTGCCTGGGGAGCTAAGCACCACAGCTAAGGAATTCACGTGTCTATAAGACACAGCAGAAGATCATGATACAAGAAAGACCTGAGGCAGCCAAATAAATAAGTAAATAATTTTTACAAATATAATGTAAGTGACAATTTTGTACTTTCTGACATAAATGCTCACCAACGAATGTAGAAGGGATGAGAGGAGTAGAAAAATCAAGATTTTCCAACCACCCTAGTAATAATTGATTCTAACTTGTTATCCATGGATATTAAAAGTATTAGTTGAAGAACTGTTGAACTTTCTGACAGTCTAGTGTTTAAGAACTAGGATCCCACATACTAGGCAGCATGGCCAAAAAAACAAAAGAAGTGCAGAAGAACTGTTAAGGAACAGGTTAGTCACATAATCTGAAATATCATTTCACCAGTAACACAATCAGATTAATTGCAAAGCAGAAAAGTAACTTTTATAATGGAACATTGCAGATAATATCTTAACAAATGATGACCGATCTTGGGACTGACTGATGCCATGTGCCTTCTGACATGAAGCACTGAAAGACCAGCGAGTATGTAACACTACCTGGCCCCGTGTCTCTGGAAGGGCAAGGGGATCCATAACTCCTCTTCGCAAGGTTCTCAGGGGGAACTATTAGATTGAGTCATGAAATGTGAGAGTAAGTTGTAGGAGTCCGTCTGAGCAAAATGTATAAACAGCAAGTATTTCAGGAAATTGTGTGTCCCTCAGAAAGCTGGCGTTCTTCTGGAAACACTCCTCAGCTGCTTGAGGAGTGGTAGCATAACATTTTTGCATGACCCTCACAGCAAAAATTTCCGTGGGCTCTGGGGCCAATTCACATATCTCTGTAGCAGGATGACAAGAGCCAGTACCCTGATCCAAGTGCTCACATGCATGCTAAGTCACTCAGTCATGTCCAGCTTGTTGTGACTCTACAGACTGTAGCCCACCGGACTCCTCTGTCCATGGGATTCTCCAGGCAACAATACTGCAGTGGGTGGTCCTCCTCTGGGGATCCTGCCGGCCCAGGGATCAAAACTGCATCTCTTATGTCTCCTACATCGGCAGGTGTGTTCTTTACCACCAGTGCCACCTGGGAAGCCACACACACATCCCCCCAAATGCTCACATCTCCCATCAAAAGCTCACTGATAAGGTCCTTCCCATAGACTTTGAACATGACATCATTTAACCAAGAAATGTATCCTGGCCTGATGCCTCTTAAGCTTTAATATGCACACAGGCCCCTGGAGGGTCTTATTAAATTATAGATTTTGATTCAGTATGTCTGGCATGGTATTCAACATTTTGCATTTCTAACAAATTCCTAGGTAATGCTGATGTTGGTTGGCAGACCACACTTCTGAGGGTACCACCCATCTCATTTCTGCCTTCACAAACAAAGTGATTACTAGTGATTACTGGTGAAACAGGCCTGATTTAACCAATTCTATCAGTTGCCATGAAATAATTGTTCTGACTAAAAGACTTGCATTCGAGTTTTCTTGAATAGTGTTTCAATTGTATAACTCAAACTGATTTTTAATCACTAACAAATATGTATATAATTCCGTAATAGTCTACTATATGGTTGAGTTTTTTCTCCAAATTAGTTTAGGGACTTCATCTTGAAAATGGCAGATAGTGGAAAACATTAACATTCTAAATTCTCTTAAGAGCTATCTGGACCACTTAGCATGGAGCAAATTTTGGGCTTGTTATGCTAAACTATTGCTACTTCTCCCAGCAATCTTGATTCTAGCTTGTGCTTCTATCAGCCCACCATTTCTCATGATGTACTCTGCATATAAGTTAAATAAGCAGGGTGACAATATACAGCCTTGACGTACCCCTTTTCCTATTTGGAACCAGTCTGTTGTTCCATGTCCAGTTCGAACTGTTGCTTCCTGACCTGCATACAGATTTCTCAGGAGGCAGGTCAGGTGGTCTGGTATTCCCATCTCCTTCAGAATTTTCCACAGTTTCTTGTGATCCACACAGTCAACGGCTTTGGCATAGTCAATAAAGCAGAAATAGATGTTTGTCTGGAACTCTCTTGCTTTTTCCATGATCCAGCGGATGTTGGCAATTTGATCTCTGGTTCCTCTGCCTTTTCTAAAACCAGCTTGAACATCTGGAAGTTCACAGTTCACATATCGCTGAAGGCTGGCTTGGAGACTTTTGAGCATTACTTTACTAGCGTGTGAGATGAGTGCCATTGTGCAGTAGTCTGAGCATTCTTTGGCATTGCCTTTCTTTGGGATTGGAATGAAAATTGACCTTTTCCAATCCTGTGGCCACTGCTGAGTTTTCCAAATTCGCTGGCATATTGAGTACAGCACTTTCACAGCATCATCTTTCAGGATTTGAAATAGCTCGAGAAATATCAATAACCTCAGATATGCAGATGACACCACCCTTATGGCAGAAAGTGAAGAACTAAAGAGCCTCTTGATGAAAGTGAAAGAGGAGAGTGAAAAAGTTGGCTTAAAGCTCAACATTCAGAAAACTAAGATCATGGCATCTGGTCCCGTCACTTCATGTGAAATAGATTGGGAAACAGTGGAAACAGTGTCAGACTTTATTTTGGGGGGCTCCAAAATCACTACAGATGGTGATAGCAGCCATGAAATTAAAAGACGCTTACTCCTTGGAAGGAAAGTTATGATCAACCTAGACAGCATATTAAGAAGCAGAGACATTACTTTGCCAACAAAGGTCCATCTAGTCAAGGCTGTGGTTTTTCCAGTGGTCATGTATGGATGTGAGAGTTGGACTGTGAAGAAAGGTGAGCGCTGAAGAATTGATGCTTTTGAACTGTGGTGTTGGAGAAGACTCCTGAGAGTCCCTTGGACTGCAAGAAGATCCAACCAGTCCATCCTAAAGGAGATCAGTCCTGGGTGTTCATTGGAAGGACTGTTGTTAAAGCTGAAACTCCAATACTTTGGCCACCTCATGCGTAGAGTTGACTCATCGGAAAAGACCCTGATGCTGGGAGGGATTGGGGGCAGGAGAAGGGGAGGCCAGAGGATGAGATGGCTGGATGGCATCATCGACTCAAAGCGCATGAGTTTGGGTGAACTCTGGGAGCTGGTGATGGACAAGGAGGCCTGGCGTGCTGTGATTCATGGGGTCACAAAGAGTCGGACACGACTGAGCGACTGAACTGAGATCAACTGATGCTAAACTATTAATTTTAATAGTTATTTTTAGTTTGAGCAAGGTTTACAGACTGACCTTTGGACCCAATTCAACCTATAGATGTGTTTTGTGTGGCATATGAGGTTGGTTGTTTGTATGTTACAGTATTTTACAATTAGGACTTCATCCATAAAAATACTTTAAAAATATTAACCTTCCTTGATCTACTGACATGCTTAACTTTCTTTACCAAACAAAAAATTTAAAAGCACTGACACATTTGACTCTCCATATTTGTTACTATATTGTTAATTCAATGAAATCCGGAGCAGAATAATGTGAGAAAATAAAGAGCAGTGCTGTTTTTAAAAAATCTATGAACTCAATGAAACACAAAATGACATTGATAGTAAAAGTAAATACTTTCATGGAACTCTACTCAATGTTATGTGTCAGCTTGGATGGGAGTAGAGTTTGGGGATAATGGATACTTGTTTAGATGTGGCTGTGTTCCTTTCCTGTTCACCTGAAACTACTATAACCTTGTTGGTTGGCTATACCCCAATACAAAATAAGAAGTTTAAGCTTTGAAAACAATACTTAAAGGAAATAAATAAATACAAATACTAAATATGTAAAATGAAATCCATGCATTGAGATTGATGACATCTTTAATTGACAAAATATGCTCCCATTTTAGTTACTATTTAAGAGAATAATACACTAACATTTTCTATGATCTTGTGGTAGATTGCCATATTAATGCCCCCTTGAATCCCTTGGGGATCCCTGTGGCTCCCCTTCGAAATCCCTTCTGAATTTGGCCATGTGTCAGCACTGGCCCTTGGGGACATCAGTGAAGAAGACAGAAACAGATGCTTATATAAGTGTCTGTATATTGAGGCTTTTGGTCACCAAATAGCCCAATTACCTTGAGATGCCACAGATATCTCTAACTGCCAAGTCAAGATAATAATAATAATCACTAAGAGAACTCACATCTTTGTATCTGGATGTTTGGCTATAAGGAAAATTAGAAGTTTAGCAAAACTTAATGGAGTATGTGTGTTCCAGGTTAACGTAGTTGACCAACCATACCCAGGCATTCATGCTCTTAGACCTGGCCTTGCCACTCAGCATTCATAGAATGGTGCTATGGTCACTTGAAGGTCCCATTTAGTTTCCTTTAAGGTGAAAGACCACATGTAAAGAGAAGCCAGCCATCTCAGCCTCTGAGCCCTGTGGACTCACAGACTGCATGTGTGAACCCAGAAACCAAACTATTTCTTCTATCTCCTTGTTCTCTCTCATTTGTAAGTTAACTAAGTTACATATATGAAACAAACCTGCAAATTAAAGCATTCTTAATAAACTTACATGGAACAAACCTATAAATTAAAATATTCATATTAAACAAAACATTGCTGGATTCTGTATTCTAAAATATAAGCATGATTATATGTATTAAAGTTGTTTGAATGCCCAGAGAGTGTGGAGAGTAAGGATAAAATAAATGAATAATCCTAAAGCCGAAATGTAGTCTCTTACTACCAAGATTTTTTTAAAACAAGGAGCTAAAAATTGATGATTTATGATAAAAGCAATTTTCAAATTGCAGGGTATTTTAATAGATTAAGAACCCAGAGCATGAAAGCTGGAACCTAAAAAAGAGATATATGACGATGACTATACATGTTCTTTCTTTTTTAACTTAAAATTAATTTCTTTCAGAGTTTCTAGATTCACAGTTTTTGATAGATTTTACAAAATGGAAGCAAACAACATCTACAAACATTATTTTGGTTAGATAAAACATATATATATATTGCAGGTAAAAGATTCTGACATTATAAATACAGACAATATCTGTCTGCAGATTTGGAAAATATCAACTTCATAAAATATCATATATTGATACTTTGCTTTTGGTTTTCTTAAAAGACAATCTCTTAGAGAACAGGCTGAGGTCAAATATTAGAGAAGTAAACTGACTTGCCCAAAATTGCAGTTGGGTAGTGGCTGGCTCAGGCGGGAAAGCGTCTGTCTATCAATACGGCAGACCTGGGTTCAATCCCTGGGTCGGGAAGATTCCCTGGAGAAGGAAATGGCAACCCACTCCAGTACTCTTGCCTAGAAAATCCCATGGATGAAGGAGCCTGGTGCAGGCTACTGTCCAAGGGGTCACAGAGTCAGACATGACTGAGTGATTTCACTTCAGTGGCTTAAATAAGAAGAAAGCTAAATTTTCTAATCACTGGTCTAATACAGTCTTTCCATTTTACCAGTCTGCTATCTTCTTTTTTGTGTTCCTGAGTATTTTAGAGCTTTATGCTATTTTCACAGGACTTTGGGGTTTCAATTTTAGATGAAAAAAAAATGAAGGATGACTTCTACCTAGTGCCCAAACGATAACTTTCATTTGTTCATTTGATAAATATTCAGTAGCTACTGTTACATTCGGCCCTGTTCTAGGTTCTAGGAATATAGTAGTGAACAAATTGGGCAATTATTCCTATTGTTGTGGAGAATTTTAGAGGCAAACGTGAAAAACTAAACAAGTAGAATCTATAGTATTTCAGGTAGTGATACTGTGGAGAAAAATGAAGCAGGGCTGGCAAATAAGCAGTGCAGGAGTTGGGGGTGAGGCTTGAGTACTTGGTGACCCATTTAAAATACAATGCTCAGAAAAGGCAGTACCAAGAAAAGGACCACCGAAGAAAGAGTTAAAGGAAATGAGAGAGTCATAAAAGCAAAGACCTTGGCTAGCTCTGATTTCTCCTCAACCTGGAATCACGTGTTTCTTTGTTTTTTTTTTTTTTTTAAATATTCATTTATTTGGCTGTGCCGGATCTTAGTTGCAGCATGCAGGATCTTTCAGTTGATCATACGGGCTTCCCTGGTGGTGCAGAGGTTAAAGCGTCTGCCTGCAATACGGGCAACCTGGGTTCGATCCCTGGGTCAGGAAGATCCCCTAGAGAAGGAAATGGCAACCCACTCCAGTATTCTTGCCTGCAGAATCCCATGGATGGAGGAGCCTGGTAGGCTACAGTCCATGGGGTCACAAAGAGTTGGACACAACTGAGCGACTTCACTTTCTTTCTTTCTTTCTACAGGATCTTTCAGTTGAGGCATGTGGGATGTATTTTCCTGACCAGAAACTGGACCCAGGCCCCCTGCATTGGGAGCTCTGAGTCTTAGCCACAGGAAGTTCTCTAGAATCCCATGTTTCTGTTTCAGTGGTGAATAACGTGTGACCCAGCAACTGAGTTAACAGCTGTATTATCTAAAGTTTGTGAATTTCCTATAATCTGAGCATTCTGTGTTATGCTAAGTATAACATGGTATACTAAGTATACCATGCATGTATACTAGGTCTCTTATACCTCCTGCACTGGCAAGCAGGTCCTTTGCCACTAATGCCACCTGGAAAGCCAGTCTTACCCCCATAACAAACTTTTACTTATGGTTCATTTAATTTACTTATTTAAACAAAGTAATAAAAGCAATACAAAATTCTCCCCCTAGAATGCTTGTGTGTGTGTGGGTGTGTGTACACATCTGTGTGTGGTGAGGGATGTATGTATGTGTGTGAAAGAGACATTGGGGGTTGGTGACAGGTTGAAAGCAAACTCAAAAAATTCTGCAGTATATGCAATTGCCTGCTGTGGTGCCAGCTGTTGGTAGAAATTGGGTCAAAGGGTGGAGTAGGTGGAAGCGATGCTTTTCGGTTGGTACAGACGGTTCATTCACCTGCCAGCTGAACCATGACTGAGAACTGAGGCCCTTGACAAACCCAAAGAAAAGCTGTGAGCTGAATTGTTTAGGTTGAATCCCATGTTATGTTAACAGTACACGGAAAGGGACAACCACACACAGTATCCATTCACTAGGGATAAGTACTGTGAATGATACCAAAGCATGGAGAAGCTTTACTCAACTCTGGAAATTAATGGCTGTTTTCAATGACAGGGATTGTGGAGTCAGGAATGATCACTCCTTCAGAATTAAAAACAAAACAAAACAAAAAAACTGGGAAGCAAAAGCCCAGAGTTCTAGTCCTAGTTTTGTTATTTCCCAGATTTTAACCCAGGGCAAATCACCAAGCTGGTCTAGGCTTCAATCTTCTGCCTGTAAAATGAAGAAAAAAAAAATGTGCAGCCTATTTTTTAAACTGGTGTGAGGATTAAATGAGACCGTTTAAGTGAAATCCCTTGGAAACTTGTAACATTATTTACAAATATAAAATATGATTATCTTTTGTTTCTCTTGCTATTTCCTTCAGGAAGTTAGGACTGATTGCTATTATTACCATTATTACATTTTGGTATAGGTTATTGATATGATCATATAATAAGATATATTTCTTTCCCAAATGACTACCGTTCAGAATTTTAAATTACCAGCTATTAAATATCTAAACTTTTAAATTCCTATTTCAGAGAAACTGTCATCAATTTTACTCACTAATATCAAGGTACTATGTTCTATTTCCCCCTTGAATTACTATTTCTCTTTCCATCTCCTTCCATCTTTAAAAATCAGTTCAGCTCAGTCCATTCAGTTCAGCTCAGTTCATTCAGTTCAGTCACTCAGTCGTGTCCAACTCTTTGCGACCCCATGGACTGCAGCACGCCAGGCCTCCCTGTCCATCACCAACTCCCAGAGCTTGCTCAAACTCATGCCCATCGAGTTGGTGATGCCATCCAATCATCTCATCCTCTGTCATCCCCTTCTCCTCCCGCCTTCAATCTTTCCCAGCATCAGGGTCTTTTCCAGTGAGTCAGCTCTTTGCATCAGGTGGCCAAAGTATTGGAGTTTCAGCTTCAATATTAATCCTTCCAATGAATATTCAGGACTGATTTCCTTTAGGATGGACTGGTTGGATCTCCTTGCAGTCCAAGGGACTCTCAAGAGTCTTCTTCAACACCACACACAGTTCAAGATGATGTATTTTCTGTAAGATACCTGTGTCATCAAAAGCAACATTGTCATTCAACCAATGCCTGCTTTTTCTTCTTCCTGTCTCTCCTGCAGAGCTGTTGCAAAAGGCCCCACTTAAGATTCTCAGCCTGACTCTTTAGAGAAAAGGGGCCTTGCTCCTCCATTCTTCGGCCCCAAGGCATCCGTGGCAGGACCAGTCGTGCAACCTTACCCTACCAGGTAAAGAAGGGAGCGAGCCTCTGACAGGCGCTGCTGTCGCCCTCCTGGATGATCGTGGCGCAAGTGGCACTTGAATCAGACCAGTGGGGACACATGGTTGTGCAAGAGGCTGTGGGTGGGTAACTTTATCCTTGCCCCAGAAGAGCACTTTGCCACCTCTGGGTGCTCTGAGTGAGTCAAGTCCTTCCGAAATAAAAGTTCTTTGAAATAAAAACCAACAACATGAAAATGTTAGGACGTTGTTCCTAATGAAAAGATATGCATTCAGTTGTGTAAGAACTATAATAGAAATACATATTAGAATAAAATAGAATAAATATATTTAATGAGAATAAAACACTGTATTAGTTTTTTCTTAACTTACTGACCAAAGGTCTTGAGCTACTTTATGTATTCAGATAAGTTAATTCAAGCCTCTCATAGGGGATATATTTAGAAGATAATTTTAAATAGAATAAATAAATAAATTGGAAAAGACTTTAGCCATTGCATGACTTATACTTAATCCTCAGAAATTATTTTAAGATTTCAGAATATTGCTCTCTTTTAAGTGTTGAATTTTGTCTTTATTCTTATTTTTATTTAAGACATATTGATATATTTTGCATATTTATACAGGAGAAAACAGAGTGTTCATGTTTAGTTTCTTTCATTTTCACTTTCGATATTAACTTAAAAATTTTTTTTTAATTTTTATATTGGAGTATAGTTGGTTTACAATGTTGTGTTAGTTTTCAGGTGTACAGAAAACTGACACAGAGTGTGGCTTACTATGCTTCTTATCATGGCACAGTGTTATGAGGTTAATTGCCTGTGTTCTAGTTAAATGTCTTCTAGGACATTGTTGATGGCTTTTTTGAAATTATTCCTCCTAAATAGGTGGCCGGTCCCTTAGTGTCTCCTGGCTTCAGAGGCAAGATGTGGCAAGCACCTGAGAAGGGCTGGCCTTTTTCTGAGGTCTCTTAGAAGCCTGTTTTTTCTGCACAGTTACTATCAGACCTGCTGACGATTCCAGGGCCTGGCACATGGACAAAGGCACCAGATCTTCTGGAACTGTCCTGGCCCTTGAACAGTAACCACTGTGAGCAAATAACTGATGAGAGGTGCCCTCGAGAACCTTAGTGATAATCAAGACACAAGGTTCAGTCTCACGTGGGTGGGGCCCCAACTATTACTAATTTCTTTCCAGGCTTTAAGAAAGGGGAATGGCAGGAGGGAGGGTTATATGTATATTTATGGTTGATTCACGATATTATAGGGCAGAAACCAACAAAACAGTGTAAAGCAATTATTCTTCAATTGAAAAAAAAATATATATATATATAAACCATGAGAAAAAAAGTCAGGGGTGTAGAGTTGGATAATTCTTGACTTTTAAATTTGTGACCTGGGCTTCTGCTTCCTTTGTTTTGACTTTTAACATACACATTCACAAACTGAACCAGGAATTGAAGAGAATTAGCTACGACTTCTTGGTTTGAACAAGAGAGTATTGTGCTGATGACCTTAGATTAGTTAGGCTCACAGATATATAACAGCAATCTTCAATTTTATTCATTGTTTTTTCGTTGTGAAAATAAAGTAAAAAAGCTACGTTTTATTTAGAAAAGTCACCACAATTTCATTCAAATAGAACTATCTTTTTTTCATTTTTTAAAAATTGTACTGAAGTATCGTTGATTTACAATGCTGTGTTAATTTTTACTGTATAGCAAGTGACTCACTTATATATATTCTTTGTCATATTCTTTTCCATTATGATTTATCACAGGCTACTGATTATCCTTCCCTGGGCTTTACAGTAGGACCTTGTTGTTTATCCATCCCGTGTATAATGGTTTGTATCTGCTAATCTCAAACTCCCAATCCTACCCTGCCCCCTTTGGCAACCACAAGTCAACTCTTTTAATGCTGTGTATGTATATCCTTTGAGTCAATATACTTATATATTAACAACAAACCCGTGTCCCCAGTTTGAGGAGTAACATGGAAGAATTTCAGCAAAACTGTTTAAAGCCGAATTCCTTCCTGCTCTCGGTAGAGTGCCCTGTGCAGTGACTGGCTTCTGCGTTCCCTCTGAAAGTGAAAGTGTTAGTCACTCAGTCGTGTCTGACTCTTTGCAAACCCATGGGCTGTAACCCACCGGCTCCTCTGTCCACGGAATTCTTAACACAAGAAGACTGGAGTGGGTTGCCGTTTCCTCCTCCAGGGGATCTTCCCAACCCAGGGGTTGAACCTGCATCTCCTGCATGGCAGGGATTCTTTACCATCTGAACCACCAGGGAAGCCCTCTGTGTTCCCTCTGGTGGCCTTTAAATTTCTCTCGTTGACACCTCGCGGCTTCTGCTGCTGGTGGCTGCCTTTATTGGCAAGGATGTGGGAGGTGGCTTTATGTGACTGGAAGATTTGTCACTGCTAAGTTGATTTGAAGATTTTCTTCTGCATCAGTGTAGAAAACCTGGTGGGCAACAGAAGCAGGCTCAGGCCTGTGAGAGCATGTCTGGGAATTGCAAGTCTCTTTTCCTGGCGCCTGAAGAGCCTATGGGGGAGAGTGTGAGCTTGATCTCCTGCTTGGACTGTAGCCATGCTGTGTACATGCTAGTCTCACAGTTGTGTCCATCTCTTGGTGACCCCATGCACTGTAGCCCCCCAGGCTCCTCCATCCATGGGATTTCCCAGGCAAGAATACTGGAGTGGGTTGCCATTTCCTCCTCCAGGGGATCTTCCCAACCCAAGGATTGAACCCGTGTCTCCTGCACTGGCAGATGGATTCTTCACCACTGTGCCACCTAGGAAGCCCTTGGACTGTAAGCATTTGGGGTAAATTATGAGATAGTCGTGAGTCTGTGTGAACTCCGGGAGATGGTGATGGACAGGGAGGCCTGGCGTGCTGTGATTCATGGGGTCGCAAAGAGTCGGACACGACTGAGCGACTGAACTGAACTGAACTATGAGATAGTCAGACACAAATCAAACTGAAGTAGGGCTATAGAGTCTTCAGGGAGAGAAGTCATTAAAAGTGCAGAAGGAGGGAAGCTTAATCATCAGAGGAGAAAGATCGTTAGTATGTACAGCTTTGTGGCTGTTACAGCTGTTTCCAACCCAGTCCCGTAATTTATATCTGGGTCCAAGTGAAGGTTATAAGCAAAACGTGAAAGATCATTTACTGAACACTTCATAAAACATAAGGTGCACGCACTCATTCCGCATTGTTCTTGACCCTTCATATTAAAAGTTACAAAGGACAGACTGCTGCTGCTAAGTCACTTCAGTCATGTGCGACTCTGTGCGGCCCCATAGACGGCAGCCCACCAGGCTCCCCCCTCCCGGGGATTCTCCAGGCAAGAACACTGGAGTGGGTTGCCATTTCCTTCTCCAATGCAAGAAAGTGAAAGGGGAAAGTGAAGTTGCTCAGTCGTGTCCGACTCTTAGCGACCCCATGGACTGCAGCCTTCCAGGCTCCTCCGTCCATGGGATTTTCCAGGCAAGAGTACTGGAGTGGGTGCCATTGCCTTCTCTGACAAAGGACAGACAGGTAACCCTAATTTGCCACCGATCTCCAAGCTTTAGTGCTGCAAACTTTTAAGAGCCTCACAGAGCATGGCAAAGTCCTTTGTGCTCAGTAAAGTAACCACAGATTTGCTAAAGAATGAGGATTTTGGAGGCACAGGATCTTGGAGAGCAATGGGGACCCCTGATGGAGAAATCCAGTTCCCAGTGAGGCTAGATTTGTTCCCAGTCACAAAGAAGGCAACCCCTGTGACTTTCAGAAACAACAAAGGGAACACCTCAGGGGCTGAGGACCAGCATTATACAGTTAGGGGTGATAAGTCCTGAAATTTGAGTGTTGTTTTCTTCCCCCAAGACAAGTTTTATTTGGAAAGCGTTTCTAATTGTAAAAGTTGCAAGCAAGTTACTTTCACAGTTACAGTTCTATGGATCTAGTAGTTTCAGAGATCCCAGTATTCCAAAGTATATCTCAAAGTTAATAATAAAGCCACATCCACACCAAAAGGAAAGCGCTTTTAGACTGGTTTGAAATGTACAGCTGTTCATTCCAGCTGTTCTCAGAAATGGGCCCAGCACTTCCTTGGAAACCAGGTGGGATGAAGGCACCACCTGCAGAAGTAAATGTCTCTAAATAAGTTAGCTACCTGGACAAGATGACCAGTCCTTAGAAAACACAGGAAGCAGCAAGTCTCTGCTGGTGGGGTACGTGATACAGCTCACTTATCAGGGCACTCACGGGATCCCAGGGCCAGCAGCCGCTGGGACATGGTGCACACAGCGAAAGCTGTCAGTGAAGGGCGAGTACTAAAGGGCAGGGATCTCTCCCAGTACCACTCAGCCTTCAATTTACTACAGCAGAGGGCATGTTCTGGGGTATCTTTGGGAAAACACTTGAGACAGTAAAAGAAAGATGATCTAGAATGCAGCTACCCACTGATGAGTTCCTTTGAGAGCTAGACACAGGCTCACATAGCCACAGATGGCAGATGCTGCTATAGAGAACTACTATCTGTTCCGAATGGTTTAGCCTCTTTGGTTTGTAATGGTGCCCCTGGACTTGTTATCCTCTTTATTTTTATTCAGCACATATTTATTATGTGTACGTAATAAGTACATCCTCTATAAGTGTGAAGGTATCGGAGAAGGCAATGGCACCCCACTCCAGTGCTCTTGCCTGGAAAATCCCATGGACGGAGGAGCCTGGTAGGCTGCAGTCCATGGGGTCACTAAGAGTTGGACACGACTGGGCGACTTCCCTTTCACTTTTCACTTTCATGCATTGGAGAAGGAAATGGCAATCCACTCCAGTGTTCTTGCCTGGAGAATCCCAGGGACGGGGGAGCCCAGTGGGCTGCCGTCTATGTGGTCGCACAGAGTCAGACACGACTGAAGCGATTCAGCAGCAGCAGCAGCAGCATAGTAATGAGCAGGGCATATTTTTTATTAATTTTTATTGGAGAATAGTTGCTTTACAACATTGTATTAGTGTACTCTGTACAGCAAAGTAAATCAGTTATACGAATACATATATACTCAGTTTTGGATTTCCTTCCCATTTAGATCACCACAGAGCATTGAGTAGAGTTCCCTGTGCTATCCAGTAGAGTAAGACTTATTTTGGTAAATTCTTAAAGACCTCATAGCCTGGCAAGCAAGAGGCATAAACAAGTTTATTCATTTATTCATTCAACAATTTTTAATAACTACCTACAATATGCTAGATATTGTTCAATGTTTTTGGCACAACACTGAATAAGAAAACAAGGAAGGACCTTAATCTCATGGTGCTTACTTGGTAGGAGGAGACAGATGATAAACACAAAGATAAATAACTGAACAAGATAACTACAACTAGTGATAAGTACTGTAAAAAGATAAAACATGGTGATATGATGGAGAAAAACCAAAGGCCTCATTGAAGAGATAACTGTTTGAACAGGAACCTGTAAGATGGACAGGAGCCAACCACTGAAGACCTGTAGGTGTGTGTTCTAGGCAAAAGCAACAATACCAAACAGAGCCCTTACACAGGAAATATTTTGGCCTGTTCAAGAACTGAGAAGAAAGTATGCTAGAGCTTAGTGGGAGAGAAGAAAGAGTGAGATGAGATGCTCTCAGGACATCAGAAAGGGTCAACCCATCAGGACCTTAGAGACTCTGGGAAGGAGCACAACTTCCCAAAGATCCTATAAAGGCCAGAGATGTTATAAGTAGGGACCATAAGATTGCTGTGATCTGAGAAGTTGCAATAACATGTGTGAGATATTTCATTTCTACTTTCTAACAGCACTCTCCCCCAGTATCTAAGAAACTTAAACTCTTTTCTTTATGTTTGTTCTTTGGCCACAACGCGTGGCATGCGGGATCTTAGTTTTCTGACCAGGGATTGAACCTGTGCTTCCTGCATGACAAGCACTGCAAAGAGTCCTAACCACTGGATCATCCAGGGACCATAAGATGGGACACCCCGTAAGACACTGGTGGCGGTGGGGGGGGGGGCTTTGGTTTCCTCTTCTTTGCTGGAGATTTCCATGTCAACACTATCTAGCAATTGCCTCTCCCAGGAGATTCGTGAGTATTAAGATTTCTACTAGCCTTTCACACAAGAACAGCCCTATGTTGAGGAATTTGGCACACATACACGTACAACCCCTAGTTTAATAGTTTCAGTAATAGTCATGCATCAGGGGAAAATGACAGAGACGTCTGCAAACTAAATAGGACTGTGAGAGGGTGGTTTAAACACATAAAAGAAGACAATTACATCCTATATAGTAGCTACATGTTCTTGTATGTGAACATGTCTGCAAAACTCAAGGGACTCTCAGAAAGGTTGGCTGCTGCTGTTGCTGGTAAGTCCTTCAGTCGTGTCCAACCCTGTGCGACCCCATAGATGGGAACCCACCAGGCTCCTCTGTCCCTGGGATTTTCCAGGAAAGAACACTGGAGTGGGTTGCCATTTCCTGCTCCAATGCATGAAAGTGAAAAGTGAAAGTGAAGTCACTCAGTCGTGTCCGACGCTTCACGACCCCATGGACTGTAGCCTACCAGGCTCCTCCGTCCATGGGATTTTCCAGGCAAGAGTCCTGGAGTGGGGTGCCATTGCCTTCTCTGAGAAATGTTGGAGGAATGTGCATTTTTCAAAGAAATGGTAGGTTGCGCTAGGCAGTTAGGGAAGAGTGAGTCACAAACAGGCTACAACAAGGAATAGCACATCCATCTTCAAAAAAGCCTCAGATATTTTCAAAATATTGGGGGTTTCTGGATGAGATGAATCATTTGGGTTTATTTTGTTTTCCTCCATTCACCACCATTAAAGTTACTTTCATCATCACCCACACATATACACACGTATATATAGACTTACATTGTGTTATATATATATAGTAATATAAATTATAAATAATTGTAATATCTATGTATAACCATATTAGTCACTATGTATACTGGCATATATATCTGAGTCACTGTATATATATTACAATTATTATGGACTGAATGTTGTGTCTCCCCCAAATTCATATGTCCCCTCCAATATGATGTGCTCTTATAAGAAAAGAAGAGGCATCCAGAGATCTTTCTCTCATTTTCCCTACCTGTGCACAGAGGAAGGACCATCTGAGGACTCACTGAGAAAATGAGAAAGCGCCATCTGGAAGCCCAGGAGAGAGGCCTCTCCAGAAAACAACCCCGCTGACACCTTGATCTCTGACTTCCAGCCTCCAGAACTGTGGGAAAATATATTTCTGTTGTTTAAGCCACTCAGTTGATGGCATTTTGTTATGACAGCCTAAGATTAATTCATATTTTAGTACCATGAAGTAGGATGCTGATGAAGCAAATACCTAAAAATGCAGAAATGGCTTTGATGGGTCAAGACTAGAAGAGTTTTGAGGTGCATGCTAGAGAAATCCCAAATTGTCTGTTGGTAGAAATATGGATGGGGCGTCCCTGTTGGTTCAGTGGTTAAAAAAAAAAAAAATCCACCTGCCAATGCAGGAGACAAGGGTTCGATCTCTAGATTGAAAAGATCCCCTGGAGAAAGAAATGGCAACCCACTCCAGTATTCTTGCCTGGGAAATCCCATGGACAGAGGAACCTGGTGGGCTACAGTCCATGGGGCCACAAAGAGTCAGACATGACTAAGCGACTAAACAACAGCAACAGAAATATGGATGTTATGGGAATTCCTTGATGGTCCAGTGGTTAGGGTTCCACGCTTTCATTGCCAAGGGCCGGGATTCAATCCCTGGTCAGGAAACTGGGATCCCACAGGCTGTGCGGCCTGACAAAAAATAAAAAATAAAAGATAAACAAATAAAAAAAAGAAATATGGATGTTAAAGGTGATTGTAGAGAGAGCTCAAAAAGCAAAGTGGAAACAGACAGAGACTGAAAGAGGTGAAGGTACACCTTGGTTTGTTTTTAATTTTCCTTATTGCTTACAGCAAGAGGAGATATAAACTGAAGGAACTGTAATGGCTAGAGGAAGCTTTTATTATTACAAGGAACAGAACGTTGGTAGAAAAAAGAACATTAGAGGTGTTTCTGGTGAAACCTCAGACAGGAATGAGGAACATATGATTGGAAATTAAAGGGTAGATGATCCTTGTAGGGTAAGGGAGTTAGAGAAGGCGAGGTTCAGAAAAAGGAGACCAGCACTTTACAGGAACAGATCACCTTTCATGAGACGAGAAGGGGCAGCAGTCAGATAGGCGAGCTGCTGTGCTTATCCAAGAAAAGAGTAAGCATATATAGGCACGTATGTGGAAAGCTACTGTCTTGATGGGGCCTGTTCTTCTCCAAGGTTGTTCAGAGTAGTTATCTCTTAAACGGCTGGGGCAAGGAGTTCTGGAGATGGGCCAGAGGCTGGACCGGCTGGGAGCTGGGTATAATCATCCTACTGTCCATTTCTTCTTTGGGTGAGAGAGTTCTTTGTTTTGCATAGAATGGTGGGGAGGACCTGGAGGGGAGTTTTAACTCCAGGCTACCTCAAGCCATGCAACCTTTCCTTCATTCCAGACCCTAAGGAATATGTACAAAAAGAGAAAGAGAGGTGGGAGCTGTTAATGTTCAGGGCTTCTTCATGCTGATAAATGAGGGTCAGGGGTTTGTGGTCTGGGAGGAAGGAAGTCGAAGTCCTGTAGTGTTGATTTTCTATTTTAGCCGTCAGGGTCTCAAGCAAAAGAACAGTCTTGACTTGGTTTCGGGAAATGGCTCGGATTCAGTCTTGGAGGAATCTCTGGAAAAGATTAAACAAACAAGGCCCAAATGTGGGTAGGAGGATGATAAAAATGAATGGTCTGAGAAGGGGTAAGAGTTATAAAAGGTTTCCTGTAGCCACAGGATGGAGATGTAACCGTCAATGTGTTTGAGCGTGGATCCTTGAAGACTCAAGACCCAGATACCTGGCAGAATTTGTTCCAGGAATAACTGTAGCCGAGAAACCAACAGGCTCATCTATCGCCAGTTGGGGCCAGTAGAAGCTGTGAGAGCTTTAGAGTTGTAGGGCCTGTGTGAGAAACTTGATAAGTATTAGACTGGCAAGCATTTTCATCATTGGGCTGTATAACTTTTTTTTTTTTTAACCCGGTGATGTATACCCAAGGGGCGATTTCTTTTAATTTTGCAGCGGTAGGGGTCAGCAGAAGTACTGTGCAGGGACCTTGCCATTTGGGGGTCAGATCTGAGTGGGACTGAACTGTCATGTTGAATTTGACTCCTATTTGAAGGGCTGGGTACAGACGATTGGGGTGTGGTCGAGGGAGTAAGTGATCCACATATTGTCAAAGGGCATCTCGTATCTGGGCAAGTAAAGGCAAAGGAAGGTGGAAGGCAGTTTGGGACTGTCTTGGGAGGAGGGAAGACCCAAAGGTATTATGGGCCTCCCATACGTGGCCTCAAATGGAGTGATATTTAAGGGGTTTTTTTGGCAAGGCCTGGACCTTTAAGCGAAGGCAATGGCAACACACTGCAGTACTCTTGCCTGGAAAATCCCATGGACGGAGGAGCCTGGTAGGCTACAGTCCATTGGGTCGCGAAGAGTTGGACACGACTGAGTGACTTCACTTTCACTTTTCACTTTCATGCTTTGGAGAAGGAAATGGCAACCCACTCCAGTGTTCTTGCCTGGAGAATACCAGGGACAGGGGAGCCTGGTGGGCTGCTGTCTATGTTGCACAGAATCGGACACCACTGAAGTGACTTAGCGGCAGCAGCAGGACCTTTAAGAGGGCTAAAGGGAGGAGTTTAGTCCAGTCTTGATGTAGTCGATTGTTAATTTGGTCAGTTTCTTTTAGGACTCGGTTGGCTCTCTCAACCTTACTGGAAGACCGGGGATGATAAGGAATGTGAAACCTCCAAGGAACTTGAAAGGCTCGTGCAATATTTTGGGTGATTTGGGATGTGAATTCGGGCCAGTTGTCAGACTGGAGGGAGGAAGGCATTCCAGACCTTGGGAGGATTTCAGTAAGAATAAGCTGAGCCACAGTAGGGGCTCCTTTGTTAGTAGTTGGGAAAGCTTCAGTCTATCTAGAAAATGTATCTACAAAGACTAGGGGAAGTTTAACCCTTTTTATTGGTGGCATGTGGGTGAAATCTACCTGCCAGTCTTATGTGGGAAAATGTCTGTGAATTTGGCGGGTGGGGAAAGGAGGGGGGCGATGTTAGAATTAGGATTTGTCCTTTGACAAATGGTATAAGTTTGGGTCAGATTATTTAAATAAGTCACATCGTCCTTAATCAGTTTAATAAAGTTCTGAAGGAAGGCCTTAAGTACTTTTGCAGAGGGATGGAAAAGGGAATGTAAATATGAAAGTAATGTGTGGATGTTAGGCTCATCAATTTGGACCATAGTAAAGACAGGACTAACAGAGGCAGCCTGCTGTTTTGTGTCGTGATCTGTTACATTGTTATAAAAGGAGGTAGGACTATGTACCTGATGTCTCTGGCAAAGTATTACTGCAGCTTGTTTTGGGAACTGAGCTGCATGGAGGGGTTCAGAAATAAAAGAAGCATTGAGAATAGGTGTGCCCTTCTGAGTGAGCAATCTCCTCTCTTTCCAGATTATAATGTTAGAATGTAATATGTTATAGGCATATTTGGAGTCAGTGTAAATGTTTGTCTTTTGGTCTTTGGCTAGGGTCAAAGGTTATGTAAGAGTTATCAGTTTAGCCTGTTGTGAGGATGTGTGAGCTGGGAGTGTGGCTGACTTGATGAGGCCAGGGGGGATAACTTTGTTGGGCTGTCCCTGAACTATAGCATATCCAGCCCCAAATGGGGCTTGTTTTGGGACATTGCCATCTATGAACCAGGATGGGACTTTGGGGTCAGTAAGGGGCTGATCAGTTATATGTTCAAAGGGATTAAGTGTCATATCTAAGGTCTGAACACAGTCATGAAATAGGTGTTCTGTTTCTGGGTCTGGCGTAGGGAGTAAGCTAGCAGGATTAAGAGGTTTACAAAGCATAAGAGAAAGGAATGGGTCGAGAAGGTGTGTGTGGAGTATCTGTAGTTGAGCAGGGGGCAGAGAAAGGAAAGCCCAATGAGAGAGTAAATCTTTGAAGGAATGATGTGAGCATATATTTAGAGGAGCATTTTGGGTTAGTTTTTGGGCTTCAGGTATCAAGAGGCTGTTTGCAGCTAAGGCCTGGAGACAAGGTGGTCATCTGAATGTGATGAAATTGAGTTGTTCAGATAAGTAAGCTAGAGGCCCCATATGTCTCCCCTTTTTTGGCACAGAAACTTTAAAGCATGTCCTTGTTGAGAATGTACAAAAAGGGAAAAAGGCTTGGTGTAATCAGGTAGGTAAAGAGAAGGGGCCTGTAGGAAATGTTTGATAAGAGTCTATATTAGGGTGTGGAGAGAGGTGGGGGCCAATAAGGGTTCATCTGAGTTTCTTCAAGTAACTTGGTAGAGACGTTTTGCGTGGAGGGCAAAATTTGGGACCTATATTTGGAAGAAGTTTAATAGATCTAATAGAGAAAGAAGCGGAGAAGGCAATGGCACCCCACTCCAGTACTCTTGCCTGGAAAAGCCCATGGACGGAGAAGCTGGTAGGCTGCAGTCCATGGGATCGCTGAGTCGGACAAGACTGAGCGACTTCACTTTCACGCATTGGAGAAGGAAACAGCAACCCATTCCAGTGTTCTTGCCTGGAGAATCCCAAGGACGATGGAGGAGCCTGGTGGGCTGCCGTCTATGGGGTCACACAGAGTCGGACACGACTGAAGCGATTTAGCAGCAGCAGCAGCAGAGAAAGAAGTCCTCTCTTGGTTTGGGGCCTGGGGGTCTGTGTCAAGGCTTGAAATCTCTGAGTTGGGATTATTTTGGATGTGGGAGTGAGAAGTAATTTTATCTAATTGACAGTGGTGGAAACAGTTTGTGTTTTGGAGAGTGAGACTCTGTAGCCCCAGTTGTCTAGGGCATTTAATACTGTTGCAGAATGGACTAAGCAGTTATGGTGAGAGGAACAATAAATCGTCTACATATTGGAGTAAGGTAGTAGAGCCTAGGTCTAAAGTTTGTAGGTCTCTTTGGAGGGCTTGACCTCATTTTTATGAGGGCTATCTCTAAACTCCTGTGGTAAAACAGTCTAAGTTAATTGTTGAGATTGATATGTGTCTGGATCCATCCAGTTCAGGTCAGTTCAGTCGCTCAGTCGTGTCTGACTCTCTGTGACCCCATGAATCGCAACACGCCAGGCCTCCCTATCCATCACAACTCCCAGAGTTTATTCAAACTCATGTCCATCGAGTTGGTGATGCCATCCAGCCATCTCATCCACTGTCGTCCCCTTCTCCTCCTGTCCCCAATCCCTCCCAGCATCAGGGTCTTTTCCAATGAGTCAACTCTTCACATGAGGTGGCCAAAGTATTGGAGTTTCAGCTTTAGCATCAGTTCTTCCAAAGAACACCCAGGGCTGATCTCCTTCAGAATGGACTGGTTGGATCTCCTTGCAGTCCAAGGGACTCTCAAGAGTCTTCTCCAACACCACAGTTCAAAAGAATCAATTCTTCGGCGCTCACCTTTCTTCACAGTCTCACATCTGTACATGACTACTAGAAAAACCATAGCCTTGACTAGACAGACCTTTGCTGGCAAAGTAATGTCTCTGCTTTTTAATATGCTATCTAGGTTGGTCATAACTTTCCTTCCAAGGAGTAAGTGTCTTTTAATTTCATGGCTGCAATCACCATCTGCAGTGATTTTGGAGCCCCCCAAAATAAAGTCTGACACTGTTTCCACTGTTTCCCCATCTATTTCCCATGAAGTGATGGGACCAGATGCCATGATCTTCGTTTTCTGAATGTTGAGCTTGAAGCCAACTTTTTTCACTCTCCTCTTTCACTTTCATCAAGAGACTTTTTAGTTCCTCTTTACTTTCTGCCATAGGTTGGTATCATCTGTATATCTGAGGTTATTGATATTTCTCCCAGCAATCTTGATTTCAGCTTGTGCTTCTTCCAGCCCAGCGTTTCTCATGATGTACTCTGCATAGAAGTTAAATAAGCAGGGTGACAATATACAGACTTGACATACTCCTTTTCCTATTTGGAACCAGTCTGTTGTTCCATGTCCAGTTCTAACTGTTGCTTCCTGACCCGCATACATCAAGAGGCAGGTCAGGTGGTCTGGTATTCCCATCTCTTTCAGAATTTTCCACAGTTTCTTGTGATCCACACAGTCAACGGCTTTGGCATAGTCAGTAAAGCAGAAATAGATGTTTTTCTGGAACTCTCTTGCTTTTTCAATGATCCAGTGGATGCTGGCAATTTGATCTCTGGTTCCTCTGCCTTTTCTAAAACCAGCTTGAACATCTGGAAGTTCACGGTTCACGTATTGCTGAAGGCTGCCTTGGAGAATTTTGAGCATTACTTTACTAGCGTGTGAGATGAGTGCCATTGTGCGGTAGTTTGAGCATTCTTTTGCATTGCCTTTCTTTGGGATTGGAATGAAAACTGACCTTTTCCAGTCCTGTCCAAGTGAAGGCAAATAGGGGCTGTGAGTAGTGGTGTAGAGGTATGGTAAAGAAACCATCTTTGGGGTCTAATACCATGCAATAGAGTGTGTCAGAGGGAATATGTGAGAGAAGGGCGAAGGGATTAGTGACCACGGGGTGTACGGGTATTATGGTCTCATTGATCTTGTGAAGATCTTGGACTAGATGCCAGGAGTGGGATCTCTTTTTGGCTGCCTGTATGGGATGTGAGTCTGAGTGAACTCCGGGAGTTAGTGATGGGCAGGGAGGCCTGGCGTGCTGCAATTCATGGGGTCGCAAAGAGTCTGACATGACTGAGTGACTGAACTGAACTGAACTGAACTGATGGGAGTATTATGAGGAGAACAGAGAGGCTGCAAAAGGCCGGCTTTGAACAGTTGGGAGCCTATTGGTTTAAGTCCTTGTCGGGATTCTGTGGTCAGGGTATACTGAGTTTGGGTTATTATTGGAGAGATATTTTTAAGAAAGCCCTGCATGGGAGAATGGTGTCTGGCTACTGACGGGGCTTTGGTGTCCCAGACCTGAGGATCTATCCGGGGAAGTCCAGGGGGTAAGTTTTGGGAGTGAGGGCTGGCCAAGGGTTTGGGTGCATTTGGATGTAAAGGCTTGATATGGGATCTAAGAATGGGAGGTTTACAGAAATTTGTAGCTTACTCAGAAGATCATGTCCTATCAATGTCATTGGGCATTGAGGAACTATTATAAAAGAATGTGTTAATGTTGTCTTATCAAAGGAACAAAGGAGAGAAGGGTTTATGGCAATAAAGACCCCCAATTTGGATAACAGAGCTCTCTCTCTAGGAGTGCCATTGGGCACTTAGGCATTATGAGGAATGAGTGTATGAGGGTCGATTTTCCAAATTGACAGAGTAATGGAGGGCTAACTTTTGGCCTTAAGGGAACTCCAGAGACCCCCTTGATGGTGAGTTCTGAGTCTTGAGTTGGGCCAGATTAGGAAGTTAAGAGAGAGAGAAAGCGGCTCCAGTGTCTACTATAGAGGAGGTCTTTTTCCCGGCCACTACCCCGTCTACCCCAAGTTCCGAGCTCGTGTCCGGGACACTGGCCGCGTGGCTGGAACCCAGGCTCTGTCGTTGGAATAACTCTCATAGGGTTGGACTGGGGTTTGGGGGAGAAGTGGGGATCTCTTCAGGGGCACCAGGTCGTCCCCGTGGACATTCCACTCTCCAGGTCTGGGAGGTGGGGACCTCCCTAGGCGTGTCAGGGCATCTCTGGGGAAAGTTCACCTTTCAGTGGCCCCACTAACCACAGGTTGGGCATGCTTTTGTGGGGGGCCACGGGTTCGGACATGTCTTTGTCCATTGTCCTGACTTGTTGCATCAGAAGCAGGGTCCAGGGGTGGGGGGTCTTAAGTTTCAGTCTGGGATGACTTGGGCTGGGCTGATCTTAATTGCTGCCACCAAAAAGGCATATTTAGCTTTTCGCTCATGGTCTTTTTCTCTCTTAGCCTCTTCCTCTCTGTTATTGAATATCTGGAAGGCTATTTCTAGAAGGTCTCTTTAGGGAGGGGTGGGTCTCAGGGCCCTTCTCTAACTGGCATAGTTTTCGGCAAATATCGGGGGCTAAGTGGCTTATGAACTGGACATGTAGGTACAGAAGTCCAGCAGGGGTGGAAATATCTAGATTAGTGTATTTTTGGACTGCCTCAATAAGCTATGAAAGAAAAAGGGCAGGATTTTTATCTTTTTATTGAGTCACTTCCTTAATCTTGTCTTAGTTAATATGAATGTGAGAGCTTTTTAGCATTCTTTCTAGTAAACAGGTGTGTCGCCTGCTTGATATGTCCACCGTGGCTCAGTTAAAGAGACTGTATCATCAGTCACCGGATTAGTCTTATCTTGGTTATGGAGCTGATCAGCATGAGTCTGGGCTGCCTGTCATATGCATCTTTTTTTTAATCAGGGGTTAAAGTGACATTTAGGATGATATCAATAACTTCAGATATGCAGATGACACCACCCTTATGGCAGAAAGTGAAGAAGAACTAAAGAGCCTCTTGATGAAAGTGAAAGAGGAGAGTGAAAAAGTTGGCTTAAACCTCAACATTCAGAAAACGAAGATCACGGCATCTGGTCCCATCACTTCATGGGAAATAGATGGGAAAACAGTGGAAACAGTGGCTGACTTTATTTTTCTGGGCTCCATAATCAATGCAGATGGTGACTGCAGCCATGAAATTAACAGATGCTTACTCCTTGGAAGGAAAGTTATGACCAACCTAGACAGCATATTCAAAAGCAGAGACATTTCTTTGTCAACAAAGGTCTGTCTAGTCAAGTCTACGGTTTTTCCAGTGGTCATGTATAGATGTGAGAGTTGGACTATAAAGAAAGCTGAGCGCCAAAGAATTGATGCTTTTGAACCGTGGTGCTGGAGAAGACTCTTGAGTATCCCTTGGACTACAAGGAGATCCAACTAGTCCATCCTAAAGGAGATTAGTCCTGGGTGTTCATTGGTAGGACTGATGTTGAAGCTGAAACTCCACTACTTTGGCCACCTGATACAAAGAGCTGACTCATTTGAAAAGACCCTGATGCCGGGAAAGATTGAGGGCAGGAGTAGAAGGGGATGATCGAGGATGAGATGGTTGGATGGCACGACTGACTCAATGGACATGGGTTTGGGTGGACTCTAGGAGTTGGTGATGGACAGGGAGGCCTGGTGTGCTGCGGTTCATGGGGTTGCAAAGGGTCGAACTGAACTGAACTGAAAGATCATTTTAGGTTAAATGATATATTTGTGTAACATGGAGGAATTTTTTTTTTTAATCGAGTAGGATTTTCTGAAAAGGATCTCAATTTTTCTTCAATTTGGCTCATATCAGAAATTGAGAAAGGCACATGAACCCATGTAGGGCCCTCCTGTCCCACTACCTCTCTGAGAGGAAGTGTGTTTGTTTTGGGTCCTGGCCAATGGAGGGGGGATGGAAATCTCTTCTGGGGTTTTGGAGTAATCACTTTCTGTTTTGGAGGAGGAAGGGCTAGAGGATAGGGTCTTGTCTCTGGAAGCTTTTTTTCTGGGGCGGTAGGGAGGAGGCTCATTTGTTGGGTCAAAATTGGGGGCTAAGGGTTTAGGGGGCCTTTTAGGGGCTTTAGATTTGGATTCTTTTGTAATGGAGGGGGAGAGAGAGCAGAGGAGGATTTGATAGGTAGAACAGTCTTTGTAGAGAGAAGGACAGCTTTTAAGTTCTCAGAAGGCTTGAATATAGGGGACCTCTGACTGTTTGCCATTCCGTTTGAGGAAGTTACTGAGATCTGATAAAATACTGAAATAAAAAGTCCCGAACTCAGGCCAGTGATCTGTATAGAGTTGTTTTAAGTGGTTAGCTTTGAGTTCAGTGAGTAAGAGTGGTTTGAGATTTTTGAGAACACAGGCCAGAGAGGAATCTTTTGGGACAGATTGGCCAGACCCCATAACTGAAAGACAAGGAGAGACTTCTATTGGGAGCTCGAGTCGTCACCCATAGTTGCAATAGGAGTTATGAGAAGAGAGCTCTGTGTCAAGGTGGAGCATCCCCCACCGTCGACCAGAGTGGCCCTAGGCCGGGGGTCCCTGGGACCCAGAGAGGACTGAGTTCTAGGGCGCCTCTAGAACACCGTCTAGATCTTACCTTAATCTAGGGGCCGGCTTGAGTGGAGTGTTGCATGAAAAGCAGTCGAATGGCAAAAGGGCTCTGTCCTGGACTTGGTCGGTCTCATGGAAAAGAAAGTGTAGAGAAAAGAGGGAGAGAGAGAGAGGCCAGTATTTTTCAGGTTACGTGGAAAACCAAAAGCTCTTACACAGGACTTGTACTGCTCACGAAGGCACAGGGTGTCCTCTTGAGGAGATCTTGAAAGCCCGGGAGGGAAAGTGAGCTTGGCAGGCTTCCAAGCTCCGAAGAGCTGGCCGTGGAGAACGAGAAGGAACCTCAACTTCCCGGGTTTTGACACCAAAAATGTAGGGTAAGGGAGTTAGAGAAGGCGAGGTTCAGAAAAAGGAGACTGGCACTTTACAGGAACAGATCACCTTTAATGAGACGAGAAGGGGCAGCAGTCAGATTAGCAAGCTGCCGTGCTTATCCAAGAAAAGAGTAAGCATATATAGGCATGTATGTGGAAAGCTACTGTCTTGATGGGGCCTGTTCTTCTCCAAGGTTGTTCAGAGTAGTTATCTCTTAAACGGCTGGGGCAAGGAGTTCTGGAGATGGGCCAGAGGCTGGACCGGCTGGGAGCATAATCATCCTACTGTCCATTTCTTCTTTGGGTGAGAGAGTTCTTTGTTTTGCATAGAATGGTGGGGAGGATCTGGAGGGGAGTTTTAAATCCAGGCTACCTTGAGCCATGCAACTTTCCTTCACTTGTTATAAAATGATGAGGAACTTGGCTGAAGTGTTCTAGAGCCTTGTGAAAAGTAGAACTTGCAAGGGATGACCTTGGATACTTAGCAGAGGTTATTTCTACACAAATTTTGAAGGTGAAGATGCAGCAGGGTTTCTCCTTATTGCTTATAGTAAAATGCAAGAGGAGAGAGATACTTTGAAGGAATTGCTTGGGTTTTTTAAAAATTATTTTTTATTTAACCTTTGGGGATTATTTTTTATTCATCTGCTGCTTTTCATTTTTTCTTTCTTTGAAAATATTTTTTAAAAATATATTTTAAATTCTTTTATATTCTATTCTTACTTTCCTGAGGGAATTGTTTAAAAATCCCATACTGCAAAAATGAGAAAGTGTGTCCTGAAGGAGTGCCAGTTCCTGTCCTGTATCTGGACAGGATCTCCATAGGAAGATTACTCACAGATTTAATCAGCCATCTCAGTTGAAGCAAGTAATAAGAATGAGATTATACCAGCAGAAGTGCTGCCAACTGGAGAGACAGAGAAAATGGGATAGAATGAAGGAAGACCGGCAGACTTCCACAGGACAGGTGTACTCACTTCTGACGAGTTCCCACTCCGGATCCATATCTGAGAACATTTTCAAAATATATCTTAAATCAGTGGTCAAAGACCTAAACGATCAGAGAGCTCAATAATTGAAAACGCTTACATCTGTTTTCACAGACCTCTACGAAGTTAGGTCTTTCTAGTTCTCCACTTAGCAGTGTTGCCATTGTATATCATTTTACATTTTCTATTTTTATCCTACTTGTTTCTTCATATTTAAAGTGGGTTTATTGTAGGCATCAGATAATTGGGTTTTGCTTCTTTATTCAGTATGAAAATCTCTATCCTTTCTAGGGTGTGTTTGGATCATGTTCAGTTCAGTCACTCAGTCATGTACGACTCTTTGCAACCCCATGGACTGCAGCACGCCAGGCTTCCCTGTCCATCACCAACTCTTGGAGTTTACTCAGACTCATGTCCATCGAGTCAGCGATGCCATCCAACCATCTCATCCTCTATCATCCCCTTCTCCTCCTGCCTTCAATCCTTCCTAGCATCAGAGCATTTTCCAATGAGTCAGTTCTTCACATCAGGTGGCCAAAGTATTGGAGTTTCACCTTCAGCATCATGTATACCTAATCATGTATAACTAATAAATCATGTATATCTAATACGTACCTAATCTATAATAATAATCTATTATAACCTATAATGATTATACCTAATCATTTATACCTAATATATCATGTATACCTAGTATGATTATTTATGAGTGGATTTAATTTTATTTTCTCTTTTTTTAATCTTTTCTCCCTGACTTCTGCTTCATTTTTTATTAATTGAACATTTTGATTTTTCCTCTTCTGTTCACTTTTTAGCCATAATTTTTTTTATTTGTCTGCTTGTTTAGTTTTACTTGGTTTTCAGTGTTTTACTGAATTTAGAGGGTTTTTTTATACTGTTTTTACTGCTTTAGAGTTTTTAACAACACTATCTGATATAAGATGTGAGCCACATATATAATTAATGTTTTTTCTAATAGCTGTATTAAGCAAAGTTAAAAGGAACAGGTGAAATTTTAATACTTAAAAAATCTAATTCAATATATTCAAATTATCATTTCAATGCATAATAGTATTAAACTATTAATGAGAAATTTTAAATTATTTTTTCCACTATGCTTTTGAAATCTGATATGCATTTTACACTTGTAGGCTATTTCCTTTCAGATTAGTCACATTTCAAGTGGTAAAGAACTATTTGTAGCTAATAGCTACAGAGGTAGACTGTGGGGGTTTATAGAATGCATTCTTATCACAAGTGATAGTATACCATTTGACATAAAGTAGAAAAACCTTAAGCAAAACACCTTCCCTCCCCCCCCGGCCTTAGTGCATTTAGTGTCATTTGTTTTTCTTTTGTATAGACACGGCTAAGCGACTGAACTGAACTGAACTGAACAACATGTTATTGTTGTTATTATTTTTTTGCTTTGTATATTTTAAAAAGATTTTTAAAGTAGGAAAAATGTCTTTTATATGTACTCACATTTACCATGTTCAGTGTCTTTTGGTTTTTATGTAGATTCAGAATTTTTTCGGTCTGAAGGACTTCTTTTAGTAGCTCTTATACAAATCTACTGGTGATTAATGCTTTCAACTTTTGGATATCTGAAAACACCTTTTATTTTTCCTTCATAGTGAAAAATATATTCATAGCCCATACAACTGTAGGTTGATAATCTTCTCTCTTCAGTATAGGCATACCTCATTTTATAGTGCTTCAAAGATATTGCTTTTTTTAAAAGTAAATTGAAGGTATGTGGCAACCCTGTATCAAGAAAGTGTATTGACACTGTTTTTCCAATAGAATTTGCTTGCTTCAAATTTGTCTGTCACATTTTGATAATTCTTGCAATATTTTAAACTTTTTCATTACTGCGTGTTATGGTAATCTGTGATCAGTGATCTTTGATGTTACTATTGTACTAGTTTTTGTGCCATGAACCATATCTATATAAGATAGTAAAATTAACTGATAAATCTGTGTTCTGGCCACTCTCCCAACCAGCAGTAATCCCATCTCTCTTGTGGGATCTCCATATTCCCTGAGACACAACAATATTGAAATTAGGGCAATTAGTAACTCTATAGTGGCCACTGAGTATTCAAGTGAAAGGACGAATTTCTTGTCTCTCACTTTAAACCAAAAGTGAGAAATGGTTAAACTTAGTGAGAAGGGCACGTCAAAAGCAGAGATAGGCAACCAAAGGTAGGCCTCTGGCACCGAGAGTTAGCCAAGTGTGAATGCAAAGGAAAAGTTCTTGAAGGAAATTAAGTGTGCTGCTCTAGTGAACATGAATGATAAGAAAGAAAAACAGTCTTACTGCTTTAAACAGTTTCACTGCTTTTTCTCTAAAGAGAAAGTGGTCTGGATAGAATATTAAACCAGCTTTAACATTCCCTTAAGCCAAAGCCTAATCCAGAACAAGGCCCTAATTATTTCAATTCTGTGAAGGTTGAGAGAAGTTAGGAACCTGCAGAACAAAAAGTTAAAGCTAGCAGAGGTGGGTTCATGAAGTTTAAGGAAAGACACTTGTCTCCATAATATCACAGTACAAAGTGAAGCAGCAAACGCTGATGTAGAAGCTGCAGCAAGTTATCCAGATCTAGCTAAGATGATGAATAAAGGTGGCTACATTAAAAAACAGATGTTCAATGTAAATGAAACAGCATTCTATTGGAAAAAGATGCCATTTAGGAATTTCATAGCTAGAAAGGAAAAGTCAATGTCTCTTCAATGCTTCAAAGCAAAGGCTGACTCTCTTGTTAGGGGCTGATGCAGCTGGTGACTTTAAGTTGAAGCCAGTGCTTACTTGCCATTCTGAAAATCTGAGGGCTGTTAAGAATAATGCTAAATCTACTCTGCCTGTGCTCTATATATGGAACAGCAAAGCCTGGATGATAGTACATCTGGTTACAACATGGTTTACTAAATATCTTTAACTTACTGTTGAGATCTACTGCTCAGAAAAAAGATTCCTTTCAAAATTTTACTGCTCATTGACAATGCACCTGGTCACCCAAGAGCTCAGATAGAGATGTGAAATTAGCTTACTGTTGTTTTCATGCCTGCTAACACAACATCCATTCTGCAGCCCATAAATCAGGGAGTTATTTTGACTTTCAAGTCTTGTTTTCAGAAGTCTTAGGCGCAGAAGGTCTGTGGGTAAGAAATACACTTCATAAGGCTGTAGTTGCCATAGAGAATGACTCCTCTGATGGATCTGGGTAAAGTAAATTGAAAACCTTCTGAAAAGGACTCATCATTGTAGATGCCATGAAGAACATTCATGATTCAGCAAAGAGGGCAGAATATTAACAGGAGTTTGGAAGTGATTCCAACTCTCATGGATGACTTTGACAGACTCACGACTTCAGTGGAAGATATAACTATGGATATGGTAGAAATAATAAGAGAACAAGAATTAGAAGTGGGGTATGAAGAGGTGGCAGAATTGCTGCAACTTCAAGATAAAACTTGGATAAAACTAGCTTCATAAGGATGAGCAAATAAAGTGGTTTCTTGAGATGGAATCTACTTCTGGTTAAGATGTTATTAAAGATGGTTGAAATGACAAGAGTGTTTATTTTTAAAAGAAGCCCCACACTCATTAGCACCCTATTTATTTATTTGTTTATTTATTTAGCTGTACTGGATTGTAGTTGTGGCATACAGGCTCTTTAGTTGCAGCATGTGGGATCCAGTTCCCTAATCAGAGATTGAACCTGGGCCCCCTGCATTGGGAGCATGGAGTCTTAGGCACTGGACCACCAGGGAAGTCCTGACAACAAAGTGTTACATCAGCTTATTTGAAACAGCATTTGCAGGCCTTGAGAAGACCAACTTCAATTTTCAAAGTTCTGTGGGTAAAATGTTAACAAACAGCATTGCATGCAGATAATGCAGAGAACAGAGAAACCATTCACTCAAGCAAGAATCAATTGATTTAGCAAACTTCCTTGTTTTATTTTAATAAATTGCCATAGTCATCTCAATCTTCAGCAAACCACCGTGAACAGCCAGCACCCTCAACATCAAGGCCAGACCCTCAACCAGCAAAAAGGTTATGATTTTTTGAAGGCTCAGATGATTGACTGATTGTTAGTACTTTTAGCAATAAAGTATTTTAATTACTTTGTATATATTTTAGACATAATGCTATTCCACATTTAATAGTTTATAATATATGTGTTTTGTATGCACTGAGAATCAAAAAATTATGTGACTCACTTTATTGCAATATTTGCTTTATTGCAGCAGTGTGGAGTCAAATCTGCCATGTATCTCAGGTTTGTTTGATCTTAAAGATATCGCTCCATTGTCTCTGGGCTTATGTTGTTTTTGATAAGGAATCTTCTATTAGCTTTACGATTCTTCTTCTGTATGTGTTGTTTCTCTCTGGTTGTTTTTTAAGACTTTGACGCTAGTTTTGAGCAATTTAATCATGTGCCTACATGTAAATTTTATTAAGTTTCTTGTGCTTGGGATTTGTTGAGCTTCCTTGATCTGCTGGTTTATAGCCTTTACCATATTTGAACAGTTTGGGGCCATACTTCCTTCAGATATAGTCTTAAGTTCTCCCTCCTTTCCTTTGAAAATTCCAAATTTTAAGAATTTTTTTATTTTGGAGTAATTTTTGATTACACAGAAGTTGTAAAGGTAGTGCAGAGAACTGACATACATGCCTCTCTCCATTTCTCTATTAAAATATCATATACTGTTGTACCTTTGTCAAAATTAAGAAACCAACACTGGCACATTACTATTAACTAAACTTTAGTTACTTATTACTTGAATTCCATCAGTTTTTCCATTCATGTCCACCCTTTGTTCCAGGATCCAATCCATAATACCTCCTTGCTTTTATTTGGCAAATCTTCTTAGTGACCTCTGGTCTGTGACTGGGGATATTAATTTTAACAATATATTTTAAGACAATATATCAAAATATCATTTCAAACTGTGATCAATATTTTTAAAATTATCTATTATTTTACATTATTTTTTCATACTAAATCTTTAAAATCTAGTGTGTATACTCACAGCACAAATTACACTCTCTTTGGAAGTACTTCATCTGAATTGAGAGCTCACAAAATTTACAGTTGAAAAAGCAGACTAACATCCTCTGGTGGTTCCAATATACTTAAAATTCTTCCAATAATTGCACTATCAGTTTTTAAATTAAAATTAATTAATTAAGAAATTTAGTTCCTCAGTTGCAATAGCCATATTTCAAGGGCTCAATTGCCCTACGTGGCTAATGGCTACCATACTAAATAGTGCAGCTCCACATCGCTGTAAGGACTTTTGACATTTATTATGAGCTCTCAAGTGGAAGAGTTAGTCGCCCAGTCGTGTCTGACTCTTTGCAATCCCATTGACTATAGCCGACCAGGCTCCTCTGTTCACGGAATTCTCCAAGCAAAAATAATGGAGTGGGTAGCCATGCTCTCCTCCAAGGGATGTTCCTGACCCACAGATCAAATCCGGGTGTCTGCACTGCAGACAGATTCTTCACCGTCTGAGCCACCAGGGAAACCAAGTAAAGGAGTGACGGGATCTCAATGAAGTTGACTCTGCTCTGCTGGAGAAAAAACTGAAGTGAGGCCAGAAGCAAGGAGTCCAGCCAGGAGGCTACTACCATAACCAGGTGAGTGGTGAAGGTGTCTCAGACTAGGGTAGTAGTAGTGGAGGTGGAGAAAAGTGGTAGGATTCCAACATTACCTTGTTAGACCTGACACAATCTGCTTATGGATTAGATGTGGGATTAGGAATGACACCAAAGTCTTGGGCTTAAAAAAAAATTATGAATGTCTTTTACAGAGAAGATTTTGTAAGAAGCAGATTGAGAGCAGGAAGATTAGGGGCTATTTCACACATTCGAGTTTAGGCTTCTCCATCCATGGGATTCTCCAGGCAAGAATACTGGAGTGGATTGCCATTTCCTGCTCCAGAGGATCTTTCCGACCCAGGGATCGAACCGGGTCTCCCGCATTGGAGGCAGACACTTTAACCTCTGAGCCACCAGGGAAGCCTCTATAATATCTACTTTACACTGACCATGTTAAGTAGGCAGTGGATATGAATCTGGGGTTCAGGGGAGAGAGGTCTGCTGGAGTAATATATTTGGGAGTCATTAATGTTAGATGGTATTTTAAAATGTAAGAGTGGAGGCTATCACTGTAAAGTGTTAGCAGTAGTATTTTTAGAAAAATGCAAGTTTTGGGATTGGGTCCAAGAGCTCAACAAAAATTGGTGGCTCAGCGGTAAAGAATCCACCTGCCAAGCAGGAGACAGGAGCTCTGGTTTGGGAAGATTCCCCTGGAGAAGGAAACAGCAACCCATTCCACTATTCTTGCCTGGGAAATCCCATGGACAGAGGAGCCTTGCCGGCCACAGTCTGTGGGGTCACAAAAGAATAAGACACGACTTAGGGACTAAACAAGTTATCTTGTCTAAGCTCACTCTGCTCGCTTTACAACAGGCCAATGAATTGCAGAGGATGAGACAAGGAATACAACTTTATTCCGAGAGCTGACTGACCCAGAAAATAGCAGACTAATGTCTCAAAATAACCATCTTGTTGGGGTTTGGATGCCAGGTTCTTATATTGATCAGAGATGGGGGGAGGTGAGGAAACAAAATAAAAAGGCCATTAATCTTGCAGCTATCTCCTAGAATGGCAGGCCTCAGGCCGGGTATATGTTCCTCCTTCCTGCCATCTAGAGGTGGACAGGTCTCTGAACAAAGGCACTTTAACAGGCACAAGGGCATGATTCTCTGAGGTAAGCCATTATGTATGATTATAATAACAAAGCAAGGAAAAGCAAGTCCACGACAGTCCAACAGATTGGCTTTCCCCTGCAATAGCAGCAGCAGCAAAAGCAGGTGCTGGACTCAACAATTCAAAGGCAGGGATGAGCCAACCAGATACAGTAAATCATTTTGCTCTGGTGAAACAAAAATACAGAGCCAGAAGGTATTTTTAAAATGTACTCAGTAAGGAAGGGCTTTCAGGCTGGCCGGGTGGCTAGTCACGAGCTGGGAACGCGAGGGTTCAAAAGACAAGCTTTGGCGTTAACAAGGGATAGCTGCAATTGTTTCTTACACGTACACAAAACCGACCAATTTCTCCTACCATAGAGCATATGTCATTCTGCTGGTACAACAGGCATCTCGTTTCCAAGAAGGAGAGAAAGCATCGCCTCCTACCGCAAAGGAACTTAGCAGCCAAGCCAGCCCTCGCGGAGGATACTTGAGCTCTAAAGTGGGCTCGGAGTGGGGTTAGGGAGGCTGATAAGGCGAGTTCAAGCGTAGAATCTCGATGGGCAGGTGTGTTCTGCGCTGAATTCTGACAGAATGGGAGGACCTTGGCTTAAAGAAAAGGCAAAGCGTCATTTAAAGATAGTGGAAGGACTAAGGTTAGTGGAAACTGAAGGACAAAAAGCACCGAGACCTTTTTGAGCTGGCGGCAGGGCTGAAGGCATTGCGAACGACCCTCCCCTACCACATCCTCAGGCACCAAGGACCGGGAAGGACCAATAAGTGAGGCGGCGGAGGGGGCATAAAAAGGCCGACTCACCAGGCACCTTTAAGGTCCTGATGCTGAGAGCAGCGTCTGCGGGCCCTATCTCCCTCTCACACTAACTCCGCCCGGGAGTGGCTCCTAATGGGGCAAAACCCTGGCCCGATCTTTAAACCAAAAGGTGCCGAAAAGCTGGTCTATCCGCTCCTCGAACTTCCGGGGGGCGGAGCCGGTGGAGTCAGAACGGAAGACCCCTGCCGCGAGGGACGCTCGCCGAAAAAGGGGCGGTGCCGGCGCGCACCGACCAATCACAGCAGATGATTTCACGTGGCCAGCACTGGCCAATAGACGACCGCGTCGGTAGCGGCGGGGAAATTCAAACCTGTGTGTGGCGAGGGGCTGGAGTTCCCATCTTTTCTTCTCAGCTCCGCTTTTCCTCGGAGAGTCCTACCTTGGTGGCGAACGGAGGGGCGGAGGCGGCCGGGGTCTGTGGGCCCTTGAGCCGAGCCGCGCTGGCCGGTGAGCGGTGGGGACGAGGCGGGAGGTCCCCGAGCCTAGCAGAGGGCGTGGGGTGCGGCTCACAGGCCGGAGGGGGAGGGGCGGGCCCGCTGCCCCGGCCGGTTCTCCTGTTGGTGCCGGGGCTTGATTTGTCCAGGACCCAGGAGACGAGAGGTAGGTGTATGGACTTGGCTGGGAGAAGGGGCCTGCTAGGGCCTCTGCGGGAGACTCCCCTCTTTTGTGGTGTTTTAGAACCAGGAGAGGAGCCGGTGGCCGTGGTTCTGACAGTTACCTTTGGAACCTGGCTTCAGGGGGTGATACCAGGCACCGGCTTTGTCGCTCCTTTTCATTAACTATGGTCGGGGGCGGCGTTGATATCAGTGACCTTGGGTTACTGGATTGATGGGTGTGAGAATCATCACAAAGATGACATTGACGGGAAGAAAGACTGCGGACCCTTTGTGGACTAAACAAACATCAACACCGTGGAGATGGAACAAGTACTCAGTACTGTACAAATACTGTAGATTCTTGGTATGGGAATGATTAAGGTAGCACATCACCTTTCTGCCAGATATACAGAAGAATAAGCCTGCTGATATTCCATTTATGAATAAAGGGCTGTGATGTTGTATGTGTTGTGCTTTGTAACCATTTGCAACGTGCAAGTTTACTGACATAAAGCAGGTGAATAAAGGAATGGTTTTTATCATTGTCGAAAGGATTTTTTATGCCTATATGTTTCTACCAGAATCCAAGCAAATATACTATCACATTTTAAAAAAAAGACTGAATTTGCAGATGGCCCAGAGAAAATAATTCTGGAAAAAGAGTGAAAGGAAGGCATAGAAGAAAGTTTGAAAAGGGACAGCAACTTCCCTGTTGTGCAATGCCTTTTTGAAGTTCTGATGGAAAGAAGGAGCATACTGAATACTTACCTGTCGGAAACCTTACTGGACAGATTACAAAGACATGCAATTGTTTTTGTGCACATAGCTTCCCAAATACCACCCTGATAATATCTGTGTTGAGATGTGTTCGTTTAACTAATGTTTTAGTCTCCTGGGTTCTGAAAGGCTAGTTGCAACATTTTTTTTTTAAATGCTAGTAAAAGGAATTATGATTAGTTCGATTTCTTTTTTTCTTAGAAATGGAGGCTGAGGAGTTAAGTGGCAGAGAGTTGACAATTGATTCCATAATGAACAAAGTGAGAGATATTAAAAATAAATTTAAAAATGAAGATCTTACTGACGAGCTAAGCTTGAATAAAGCCTCCACTGATACTACAGGTGAGTTGCATTGTTTTGAGTGCCTTCTGAGGTAGAGGAAGAAAATGTTAACTGATTGATGCTCACCAATGAGAGCACGAACATTTTATGTTTTAATCCTTTTGTGTGAAAATAGTTCCACGATTTTCCACTTTCTTAAAAAAAGAAACAACACTATTTATTACAGTGTGCTCAAAGGTGGTTTTCTTACTCTTCCATTATTGGCAGCTGTCATTTCTGCTCATATGCTTGCCATCAATAGGTACTCCTTTTTTCCCCCCATATTTTGCTGCAATCTGAAAATGCCTCACTAAATACACCTTAATAAAACGGTGTATAAATTTAAGGCTAACCACACAATATATGATTTGAAGAACCTTTCTGTTACCCTCCCAGCACTCTTCCAGCCTTTCTTTCCTGTTCTCCTTTGCTCATTCTCTTTCAGCCGTAGCAGCTTCCTTACTGTGTCTCCTGTGTGTCAGACCAACCCCTACCCCAGTACCTTTGTTCTTGCTCTCTGCCCACTCTTAAACCTTCTTCAGGTTTTTCCTCAAATGTCTCCTCAGCAAGGCCCTCTCTAATCCATTTATTTATTTAATTAAACTTTTTATTTTGAACTGGGGTATAGCTGATTAACAACACTGTGATAGTTTCAGGTGGACAGCAAACGGGCTTAGCCACACATATACATGTATCCTTTCTCTCTCAAACTCCCCTCCCGTCCGTGCTGCAGCATAACATTGAGCAGAATTCCCTTTGCTATACAGTAGGTCCTAACCCACCTATTTAAAACAGCCACCTGTTGTGTTATTTTTCTCCACTGCAGTAATCGCCTCATGTCTCCTTTGTTGTTGTTCAGTCACCAAGTCATGTTCAATTCTTCACTACCTGCTGGACTGCTTCCCTGTCCCTCACCATCTCGCTGAGTTTGCCCAAGTTCATGTCATATCTCCTTTACTCATTTGTTTGTTGTCTGTCTACTCCACTAGGATGTGAGCTCCATGAGGGCATGGTTTTTATCAGTGGTGCTCTATCTACAGAACTAAGAATGGTTCCTGGCAAGTAGTGGGTACTTAAAATGTTTTTTGAATGATGAATGAGTGAAAATACCCAAAGTTTAATGTCTTAGTTTTATGAAAAGTATTAGCTCAGAAGCTGAACTCTTGACTATATTTTAGGTTGTTGAAAAAGTCACCTTTAGATACGTTTTGTTTTATTTATACTAACCATTCAATGGATGAGGGATTGGAAAGCAAAGGGAAGAATCTATCCATATAAACAGTCATGATGGCAGGTCATATTCCTTGAAACAACTTAGGAACTTATCATTTTGGTATTAAGCAAATTTTTTAATGGTGATAGAATAGACAGATACTTTACTTTGTGTATTTAAGTAGCACCAATGAAGGTTATGGCTTCCCTGGTGACTCAGTGGTAAAGAATCTGCCTGCCAATGCAGGAGATGTGAGTTTGATCCCCGGGTCAGAAAGATCCCCTGGAGAAGGAAATGGCAACGCACTCCCGTATTCTTGCCTGGGAAATCCCATGGACAGAGGAGCCTGGTAGGCTACAGTCCATGGGGTGACAAAAGAGTCGGACATGACTTAACAATAAAGCTTATTTACAATAGGGTAGATGAGTCCTTATTTAAAATCCTTAGCTTGCTCAAAACTGTGAATATGTAACATGATGATAAGTGGGATGTAAGACATTATAATACTGAGTAAGTAATACTTATATTAAACCTGGTTTCTAGATGAGAGGAATTTACCTATTTACCGTGCTGCATTGTAATACATGTTTAGCTCAAATGACTGCTGACATAATAGAGACAGGAAGTTTTGAACAGAGAGAGCACAGTGCATGAGAAATGCATCTGCATTTTTTAAGACTTTTTTAGAAAACTTGAAGACAAATTTGTTAGGGAAGTGATGGGAAATGAAACTGGAAAGTGAAGTTAAGATCAGAACAGATTATGGGTAAAAACAAAGTTCTGAATCTGTTCTGTTTTAGTAAAAAGCAAAAGCAGTAATTTTGTTTGTCAAAGCAAATATTTAGCCCTTGTTGAAGGTAACAAACTAAGTTTCTCTTAAAAATCTAAATTTAATAATGTTTAGTAATGACTAAAGTAACCTGACAAGGACACTGGCGTTAAATCACGTTGTCTTTTAAAATCTATTAACACCGAAGAAAATTAAAAATAAATTACAATGTGAAAATTATGGAGAAACGTGGGTAACTTGGAAGGAGAAAAAAGTGACCATAGGAGTTGCTTATCTTCTGTAAACTGGTTTTGTTTGATTGATTGAAAAGTAAATTGAGGAATATGGAGATAATATTGGATGGATAAGGTTGTAAAGAAGGTTATGTTAGGGCTAAGACCATACGTTTCTAAATTTTTAATAAGTCATTGATGAAGAATTTTCCAGGAAAGTTGGTACTGGTGGTGGTAGGACAGGCTGAGGTTTTCTTTGACTTGGTAGGATGCTAAAATAAAGTTAGGCTGCTACAGGATAGTTTTCTTAGACTGCATATGGTATTTTAAAGCTACTCATAAACATTTCCAAATTCTCTTTTCTTTAAAATATGCAGCTTTTTACAGTAAAACATACCTTCTTAAAAGGTATATATGCAGTAAATAAGTTGTTTACATTTACATGATTTGTTAAAGTTTTAAAAAATATTTTAAGGAGTTTGTGTGCATTTGTACTGAGAGTATAAATGATTACCTGTAATTTGAAAGAAAAGTGCAATTTGGTATTTGTTTTTTGACTTTCTTTTTTTGCTATATTTTGTCCCTTATTCAGATAACTCAGGAACTGTTAACCAAATAATGATGATGGCAAACAACCCAGAGGATTGGTTGAATTTGTTGCTCAAACTGGAGAAAAACAGTGTCCCTTTAAATGATGCCCTTTTAAATAAATTGATTGGTCATTACAACCAAGCAATTGAAGCACTTCCTCCAGATAAATATGGCCAAAATGAGAGTTTTGCTAGGATTCAAGTGAGATTTGCTGAACTAAAAGCGTAAGTATTAGCATTTTAATTGTATTAGCATTTTAATTGTATTCAGCCAACTATATTACATAACACGTAACTACATCACCAAAAGGTAAAATGAAAACATGTTGTCAGAACTACTTGTAAGAAGTTTAATATTTTTTTACCAAGTCTTTTTGTTTATAATTAACAAGTGAATTTGTAAACTTTCTTTACAATGTACATATTTCCACAAAAATTACATACTCTAGACTCCACCTAAAATTTTTTTTAAATTAACTTATTTAATTTTACAGACAGAAAAAACAATATTCTGTGTCTTCTGGGAAATAGGATGAGGAGTTATCAAACAGGCAACTGTGTTCTTTTTCTTAAAACTTAACTCTGAAATCTTTATTTCAGTATTCAAGAGCCAGATGATGCACGTGACTACTTCCAAATGGCCAGAGCAAACTGCAAGAAATTTGCTTTCGTGCATATATCTTTTGCACAGTTTGAACTATCACAAGGTAATCTGAAAATGTCAAGTCCAGATATTAAGTAAAAGATAACTTCCTATTGTAACTTAAATCATGTGTGTGAAATAGAAATAATGAGGCAAAAGGCATGAAAGTTGATCAGATGAAAATTCAGGGAAGGATGCTACGTAAGTGTACGAAATATTTGTTATACTAGCCCTTTCACTTGCACATTACACAAGTTAAACTGTTTAACATGAATTGTTACCAGAAATGAGAAATTGCTAGTTTGCTTATAAATAAAATGTGTGAGACTTGGAATAAATATTTTTGCCTGAGACTTAAAAAATTTTTTTCCTAGGTTCTGAAGAATATGTATCTGGGGAGTAAAGTTTGCTGAATTAAAATGACTGTTATTTTTTACTTTGTTAGGTAATTTCAAAAAAAGTAAGCAACTTCTTCATAAAGCTGTGGAATGTGGAGCAGTGCCACTTGAAATGCTGGAAATTGCCATTCAGAATTTAAACCTTCAGAAAAAGCAGCTGCTTTCAGAGGAGGAAAGGAAGAGCTTATCTGGTAAATATGTTTGTGTGTGCTAATACTTTTCTGTGGTGTTTAGTCCTGCAAAAAAAGGGATTCAGGATATTTTATAGAAAAATATTGTTTATTTAGAATGATCAAAATCTAAGGTTAAGTTTTAGATGTAAAGGCGGTGAGACTTGAAGAAGTAACAAAGTCATTACTCTCTTATTGGCATTTTTTTTTTCCGAGTTAAACTCTAATTAGTAACACATTAAAACAAGTCAGTAAAAACAGTAAGGTCCTGGGACTCCCCTGGTGGTCTGGAGATTGAGACTTCTGCTTCCACTGCAGGGATACAGGTTCAATCCCTGGTAGGGGAACTAGGATCCCATATGCCACAAAGCATGGCCAAAAAATAAATTAAAATTGATATCTACAAAAAAAAAATATGCTTTAAAGTAAAACAATAAGGTCCTAATGTATAGCACAGGGAACTATATTCAATATCTGCAATAAATAGCAATGGAAAAGAATATGAAAATGTGTATATATATATGTATATGTATGTGTAATTTAATTACTTTGCTGTACACCAGAAACTGACACAACATTGTAAATCAACTGTATTTCAATTAAGAAAACAAACAGGGACTCCCCTGGTGGTCCAGTGGTTAAGAATCTGCCCGGTAGTGCAGGGGACCCAGGTTCCATCCCTGGTTAGGGAGTTAAGATCCTACATACTGTGGGGCAGTTAAGCCTGTGAGCTTCAGGTACTGAGCCCTGGGTTCTCTGGAGCCCGCGCACCACAAGGGAAGATCCTGCATGACGCAGTGAGGATCCCATGTGCTGTAATGAAGACCCAAGGCAGCCAAATAAATAACAAACCAAGCAAACTTTATCTAGGCAAGCGAGTGAATCACCTTTTGCTGTTAGAAATAAGGAATGTGCCTTTACTCTGGGTAAACAGTTAAGTAATTATGAAACAATTATGAAGTATTGTTGGAGAATTAGCATCACAGCATCTTCATATCTGAATATCTTATTTAGGGACAAATATTTACTATGAGTTGACTGTTAAAGTATTATTTATGAGATTTTTTTTGTGTGTGTATTCCTTATGTCTTTACAAATTTAATTACAGTTTCAAAATGTTTACAGCATCTACAGTATCAAGTGTGCAAGAACCATTTCCCAATACACATGGACATTTACAGAATAGGAACATTAGTTGTGATTCTAAAGGACATACTAAAGCCTGGTTCTTATATGGGTAAGGAAACTGAATTCATTTTTAAAATATTCATCCTACATTTATATTATTTATACATCTGCATATATGTTTTCATGTTATAATAGTGTTTAGCAGTTGATGAAAATGCTTGTATCAATATTATTCTTTTAAAAATCGGTTTTTCTTTCTTTTTCTTTAGAGAGAACATCCCCCCTCAAGATGCAGAGATAGGCTATCGAAATCCCTTGAAACAAACAAACAAGGCTAAACGGGTAAGTTATTTTTTACTTTGATTAAAGCAGTAGTGGTGAGGTCTATGCTTATTTCCTAATTAGTTACTTAATCTTCCAAAACATTTTTAGTCATGCCCATTTGGAAGAGTCCCAGTTAACCTTCTAAGTAGCCCGGATTCCCATGAGAAGATGGATGTTTCAGTTGCACCACATTTTACTAAAAGGTATGTTTGAGTTTTAACTTTTGTTTTCAAAACTTGAAGACTGATGGCAAAATGATCATAAAGTCTCTTACTACATAAAAGTGGTTACAAGTACATTCTTATTTAGAATGAGCAATGAGTGGGAAATATGACTTTATTTTGCTTTTTCTCTCATTAAAAATATTCATTAAAGCAACTGTTAAAAAGTTAGGAAAAATAGAAGAAAAAGTATTGTTAATATGAAGCTTACAGGACTATGCACAGACTAGCCCAGCAGTAAAAACTCATGACATTTGAATCGCTTATGGTAGCCTCTCTGGTAAGACAGTCTAGTGTGTGTGTAAGTGTTCACTGGGGGTGGGAAGTCTGAAAACAATTTTCTCTGCGGCTAGTTCAAGGAAAAAGCAGCTATTGGTAGGAAAAATGATTAACTCACTCATTTGCTTCTGAGCCTAGGGCTTCAAGAAGTGGGGCAGGGTAGGTAGAGATGAAATATTGTCCACCACATCTGAAGTGTTCTCCTTCCTTCAGTTTGAAAAAAGAATCTCATAATCCAGTTTAGCTAAGAGTCTTCATTTTTCTGGTGTATTTTTAACTCTAACCACTGTTCATAACATTATTTCTAATGGAAAAGACTCCTGGATTCCACAGAATCATTTTGCCAGTAAACTTTAGAGATAAAACATTGGTGTCTTCTCTACTTAAATGCTTATTACACTTAAGGTTTGACTGAATATTGATATTAAAGAGGATTTTGGATATCAAGGTTAAGCTCTAAAAGTCTTATCAGGTGACTATTTTCCAGTCATCTTCAAGTACTAGCTCAAGAATAAAGGAGACTTTCTCCACTCTAAAAAAAAAAAAAGAACAAAAAGCCATTTTCTTGGTGCTTGTATTGATAAACTGAGCTAGGCACTGTGGAGGCCAATAGGAGGGTCTACACCCTAGTTCTTATCCTTAAAGCTATTTTCAACCTGAAATGTAGTTTAATCTACACACTGCTGTTTCCTTATTCTTTCTCATATTCATGCCTTGACTCCAGCTGTTAATTGTTATGGAATAGGGGAGGCAGTCACCTGCTTACTGCTCATCTCTGTCACTTTTGTCACTGCCCACAACCTGATTTAGTCACATTTATATTGGAATCTTGTTATTGTTAAAAACACCTTTTCAAGTGATTTTTCCAGTTAAAAGATGTACCTATTTAAAAACATAACTTTAAAATGAAAAAGATTAAATGACTTTGCTAATTCTAAAAAATAATGCTAATAATAAATAAAATGAAAAAGATAATACCCTGAATACCCTGAAATGATTGATTTCAAATTAAACAATTGTTTTGTTTCATGGTAACAGACATATCTCTGGGTCAGAGTGCCGAGATACAATCACACCTGGATCTAAATCAAGTGGAAATGATTCCAGCGAATTGAGACATTTAAAGGTTTTTCCATTTTCAAATCTTTATCTGGAGCAAGGGTTCCTGACCTGGGGTTCGTGGAGCTTTTTCTGGGGAAGGGATCCATGATTTATGTATCTCCAACAGTGTTCCTAAACCCCAGGAGAGGTCGGGCCACTAATGGGAAGTGACACAGAAGTCCTAAACTGTTTCTCCTCAGTGGAAGTGGGAGGGCAAGGAATGACCGTCTTCTGTTGAAGCAATATTTATTATATAGTGTTTAAGCAGGTTAGTTGGCCTGGGTTTGGGAATAATGGGGCAAGCATTGTCCCTCAGCTTTTGTTTCTTGGTGTGTTGAATCATGTGATCTGACAGAGCAAATTAGACAAAAATGAGAGGGTGTCTTTGTGGTGGGGCAGAGGTGAGGGCTTTAAGATAATCAATCCTGACGTCTTGATATGGCAGACACGTGAACTTCCAAGCCAGGAAGTAGCTTTAGTCCCTGGTGCACTGATTTTTAGGGGTTATACTATTCTTACTGAAGTTCAGTTAGACCCTTGGCATCATACTGTGGGTCTTTTCAGTTTTACATTCTTTGTAATTTCTCTCTCTCTTTCATGATACATCCTTTTAAATGAGTTTAACTAATTTACAGCTATCTTAGGGAATAGCACATAGTTGTGTCAGGAGTTTACTTTTGGGATTTAGAATAAGTACTGTCTCAGACTTCTACAAATCTTAATTTTGACCAATGCTGTTATTTTGGTGATAATATAGTAACAAAATAGTGAAGCATGTTTTATGTTGAATTTAAGCTTTCTAACCTCTCTTTGTAAGTGAATATGTCATATTATTTGATAATATGTCTCCTGAAAGCAAATTGGCTAAATCTATCATTATGGCCATTCCCATTGCTCTAGTCAATAATTGAAGAAGTTATTTTTGTTGGAAATTTGTGAGTCTACATATAATTATGATAATTTTCCTAGCAGTCTTTTCATATAGATGAGACTCTAGTATGTTGAACACTAAGATTAGTACTACTTCTGTTTTTAAGACTTTGTCTTACATCAAATCAAAATAAAATCTTACTCTATGTAGTCTGTTCAAAATATTCGTTCCAAGGAACCTGTGATGTCAGATGAGAAGAGTTCTGAACTTATTACTGATTCAGTAACCCTGAAGAATAAAAGTGAATCAAGTTTTCTAACAAAATTAGAAGGTAAGAGTGACAAAATAGACTACCTCTTTAATTAAGAGAACCACTTTTTTACTTGTGAAAGTTGACCAGCCCCCTAACAATTGCCATGGAAGAGTAGGTCCCTTTATCTTGTGTTTTGGTTAAATTCTATACAGCATATGAAAAGCATTAAATTCTATAGCAGAGGATTTAAAAGGTGTGTAAAAGAATAGAGGGAAAATTCAATGGCATTGAGTCAGTTTTCTCAGTTGGCTTGAGAAATATTTGGGAAAGCACATGGAAGGTATATTTATATGACAATTCTCTCTTTCCTCTTTTGTCAGACATTTGCTTTTCCACTATATGTGTACTATGGTGAATATTCTAAGAGCATATAAATGAATGAGATAGGTTTTAGCCCTGAAAGTCCCATGTCTCAGGAAACCCTGAAAACTGGGATGCCATTTTTTTGATTGGGACCATCAGCATTCCTTGATACCTGCAGGGAATTGTTTCCAGGATCCCCCACGGATGCTCAGATTCTAGAATGCTCAAGTCCTTTATATATATATATAAAATGATGTAGTATAGTCAGTTCTGTGGAACCTGTAGATATAAAGGGCCAACTATAGATTCCTTTTCCTGATATTTGGGGGAAATGATTTTATTTTATATTTTCATGGCATCTGTTACAAACTGATATGATTGAAAAAGCATCTTTACCAAAAATACTTGTTTATAGTACTGATCTGGCACCTAATTTAATGCTAAGTGAATGCTTATTGAGTACCCACACTATGTTAATGGTATTTTATTATGTAGTAAAATTTACAATCAGAAAACTACCCAAAGCATAAGAATACAGCCCAGTGAAATATCATTTCTTTCACATGCGTTTCTGTCAAGTATGTTCAGGGTAGGGTAGTCAGGTTCACAGGAACTGTATACATTCAGCTCAGCGATAGTGCCAAGCAGTTTTCCAAAGTGTTGTGTTTGACCAGCACTTACATTGGCTCTTACTCCATATTCTTCCCAATCATTTTATTGTTGGTTTTTAATGTTACACATTCTGATTCTGCTAAGTAATGGTTCATTGTGGTTTTAATTTGCATTTTCCTGTTGTCTAATGATGTTGAATGCCTCTTTGTGTTTATTGGCCATTTGGGTATCACCGATTTTTCTATTGAGTGTTCTTTTTTTTTTCTCAATGATTTTTTGGTCTAGACACAGTTCCTTTGTTGGGTACATGTGTTACAAATAACTTCTCCCATAATGTGGTGGAGACTTGATTAAATTTTAAATTAATCATGCATTTTAATTTATCAGTCTTTTCCTTTGTGGTGAATGTTTCCTTTGTCTTTTAACAAATCTTCCTACTCCAAGATCATAAAGATATTTCTATATGTTTTGGAAGGTATCATTTTACCTTTAACATTTAGACTTGTATTCTACTTGAATTTAATATTTATGTATGGTTAAGATGAAGGGGCAGGATTCATTTTTTCTTCTCCATGTAGATATCTAGTAGACTCCAGCAGCATTTATTGAAAAGACCCTTTTCCCCCCCTCAGTGAATTGTTATAAGTTAGATGAGTCTGTTTGTGATGTCTGGTTTTTGGATAGTTCTCTGTTCCATAGTCCTTTTATGACTTTGTGCTAATTCTGTCTTATTGAAGTCAGTCTTCATATCTGTCATTGTAAATCTTCCAACTTGTTTCTTTGTTACAGACTATTTTAGTTATTCTAAGCCTTTTGGATTTCCATATAAATGTTAGAATCTGTCAGATTCCTTTTTTTTTTAAAATCGTAGTTTGTTTGAGTTCTAGTGGGACAAGTTGACATCTTAACAAATAAATTTTCTAGTCCTCTAACCTAGCATACCCCTTCATTCATTTAAGTAGTCTTTAAAACATTATTGAAAAAATTGTTTCCTGTATAGAGATTTTGCATTTCTTTTGCTAGAGATATACCTAGATATTTGATATTTTTGATAATACAATGATGAGATCTTTAAAAAAAATTTTATCCTTTGCTTCTTTGTTGCTAGTATATAAAACTACAACTGATTTTTAACTATTGTTCTCGTTTATAGAGACATTGCTAAAATCACTGTTTACATCTAATATTTGCCTATGAATTCTTTCATGTTGTTCAAAAATAATATAACATTTTTTTTCTTCCAATCCTTTTACTTTAATTTCTTTGCACTTATAACCTCTAGAATAATGGTGAATAGAAAGAATTGATAGGTGGCATTTTTCATTCCTTAGAGAGATACTTTCACTGTTTTACCCTTGTATAGTAACTGGCTTAGAGTCTTAAAGCTGTTCTTTATCATATATCAAAAGAGATTGAGGTTAACAGTTTTTTTGTGACTGAATGTTGAATTTTATGAGATACCTTTTCTGTGTTTATTGAGTCGGTCATGTACTTTTTTTATTATTATGCCAAATTAATTTTCATTGTTAGGCAAACTTTACTTTTAGGAATAAACACAGCTTGGTCATAATTTATTGTACCTTTTGTATATCACTTGCAAATATTTTGTTTAGAATTTTTGCATTTGTCATGATAGAGATGGAATAGTGACACTCATAAAATAGTCAGTATTGTTGAGTCTCTTTTGTTCAGAGACCCTTAAGATAGTAAATTACAGGCTAACTTAAGGTAAAATTTTTGTTAAAAAAACTAGATCTATGAAAAGTGGTGAACTGGCTTTTATTAGACTTTATGATATATGTTTTTGGACTTTTGTATATTTATTTCTTTGTTTTCTGGTAAAAAACAGAAGTATTTAAACTGAGAATAGTCTCTGATAAAGCTCTAGATAACAACCTAGGAAGATGGCTGTTGCAGCTTTGTAAAGTTGACTTATTAAAAGCAAATTGTCAGTAGCTGGCTAAAGCTTTTAATTTCTGTTTTTAAGAGCAAAACACTAACACAGTTTGTAACATGTTCTGTTGTTTAGGTTTAATTTTGTTATTATCCAATATTCTTGCCCATTAATGACAACAATAAATGCAATTGCAGAAACTAAAGAACATCAAGAACTAAAGGTTCCAGAAAGTGATCTGAAACAACGGCAATCAAAGAGAAGGTCTGAATGTGCAAACCAGAATGCTGCTGCACCTTCCAGTCAGCGGCAGGTTCCAGAGGTAACCCCCAAAGTTGATACAGAGGTAACTTTCTTTTCCACATCAAGTGTAGTATTTTTCATAATGTGATGATCATGTTAAATGTTTTCTTCTTGTATTAAATTCTTTAGTGGAGTAGTTTGCTCAGAAGTATGTGTGTGTGTGTTTTAAATTCACAAAACAATGATCAGTAACAAACTAAACAATAGGTTTAGTTTAGTAACAGTATATATCAAGCTGAATTCTTTTCTGCTTTCAATAGTATTTCTAGATTGCTGGTAGACTGGTGCAGAGGTCAGCAAACTATAGCCTAGGAGCCAAATCTCGTTCCCAGCCTAAATCTAAACACTTTTTGGGAACACAGCTATGTCCATTTATTTACTTACTGTCTTTGCCTGTTTTTGAACTATAAAAGCAGAACTAAGTAATTGCAACAGAAACCTCATGGATAAAATAGAAAAATACAGACTAGATAATGTGAATTCATAACAAGTTGAATGATCATTCCCCATGGCTGGGGTTTATTTCAGAAGAAAGAATCTATTAGAGAGATACATCTGAATATAGTCCTTGGTCATACTCTCCTTAAAATTAATTTTCAATTGTAGTCTCACTCAGCAGTTCTGAAATATTTCAGTCTTGGGATCCTCTTTTATATTCTTAATTGTTGAAGCCCCTAGAGAACTTTGGTTTATGTAGGCTATGTTGATCTCTTTTTGCTATATTAGAAAGTAAAACCAATAAATTTTTAAAGTATTTGCTAATTTATTAAAAATATCAATAATAAGCAGATTACATGTAAATAATACTGTTATGAAAAAAGTGTTTTGTTTATTGAGGTATAATTGATATATAATGTATTAGTTTTAGGTATATGACATTATGATTCAATATTTGTATATACAGTTGACCCTTGCACGACATGGGTTTGAACTATGTGGGAACTTATACATGGATATTTTTTTCAGTACATATGTATTATAGTACAACATGATTTTCTGTTGATTGACTCTGAGGATGTGGAATAGTGGATACAGAACTCCAACTGTAAAGTTATACATGAATTTTTGACTTTGTGGGTAGTCAGTGCCCCTAACCTCTGAGCTGTTCAGGAATCAACTATATTGCGAAATGATCACCACAGTAAGTCTAGTTAGCATTCATCACCATACCTAATTACACATTTTTTCTTCTGATGAGAATTTTTGGTATCTATTCACTTAGCAACTTTCAAATGTGCAATACAGTATTATTAATTATAGTCACCACATTGTGCATTACGTCCCAATGATTGATTTATTTTGTAACTGGAAGCTTGTACCTTTGATCCTCTTTATCCATCTCCACTCCTCCCACCCACACCCCTTGGCGAGCCCCAAACTATCCGTGAACTTGGTCTTCTGCTTTTTTCCCCTCCAGATTTTGCATGTAAGTGATATAATGCAGTATTTGTCTTTCTCTGGCTATTTCACTTAGTATGATGTCTTCAAGATCCATCTGTGTTGTCACAAATGGCAAGATTTCATACCTTTTATGGCTGAATAATAGTCCATTGTATATATGTACCATATTTTCTTTATCCCTTCAGCCATCAGTGAATATTTAGATTGTTTCTGTTTCTTAGCTGTCATACATACTGCTGCTATGAACATGAGAGTACAGACATCTTTTCAAGTTAGTGTTTTCCTTTCTTTGGATACATACCTAGAAGTAGAATTGCTAGGTCATATGGTAGTTCTGTTTTTAATTTTTTGAGGATCTTCCATACTAGTTTCTACAGTGGCTGCACTAATATACATTTTCACCAACCCTGCACAAGACTTCCGTTTTTTCCACATCCTTGGCAACACTTGTTATTTCTTATCTTTATAATAATAGACATTCTGACAGGTATGGGGTGATCCATTATTGTGGTTTTGATTTACGTTTCCCTCATGATTGGTTATGTTGAACTTCTTTTCATATCCATTGGATATTTATATGTCTTCTGTGGAAAAAATATCTAATCAAGTCCTTTGTCCATTTTTAAGTCGGTTATTTGATTTTTGCTATTGAGTTGTAATGAGTTCCTTGTTTATTTTGGATACTAACCTCTTAATGGATATGTGGTTTGCAAATATTTTCTCCCATTTCATAGACTGTCTTTTTTATTTCGTTGATGGTTTCCTTTGCTGTGCAGCATTCTAGTTTGATGTAGTCCTATTTGTTTATCTTTGCTTTTGTCTTTACATTTGGTGTCTGATCCAAAAATTCATTGCCAATACCCGTGTTAAGGAGCTTAACACCCAAGTTTTCTTCTAGAAGGTTTAATGTTTTAAGGTCTTACATTCAAGTCTTTAATTCATTTTGAGTTAATTGTTGTGTGTAGTGTGAGAAAGTAGTCCAGTTTCATTGTTTTCCAAGTGCCTGTCCAGTCTGAAGACCATTGATCTATGTCTGTTTCTTGCAAATATCATATTGTCTTGAATACTGTAACTTTGTAATATGGTTTGAAATTAGGGAGTGTGGTGCCTCCAGCTTTGTTCTTTCTCAAGATTGCTTTGGGTATTGCAAACTTTTGTGATTCTATGCAAATTTAAGATTGTTCTATTTCTGTGAAAAATGCCTTAGGAATTTTGATAGGGATGGCATTGTATCTATAGATTACTTTGGGTAATATGGTCATTTTAACAATATTCTTCCAATCAATGAGCACGAAATATCTTTCCATTTATTTGTGTCTTCTTCAGTTTAAGAAGACATCAGTGTCTTACAGTTTTCAGTATACTAGTGTTTCACTTACTTGGTTAAATTTGTTCTTAGGTACTTTATTATTTTTGATGGGATTGTTTTCTTAATTTCCCTTTCTGATAGTTTATTGTCAAGGTATAGAAATGTAACAGATTTTTGTATATTGATTTTGTTTCCTGCAACTTTACTGAATTTGTTAATTTTTTCTAACAGGTTCTTTGTGTGTGTGTGTGGCATCTTTAGGGATTTCTGCATATAATATGTTATCTGCAGATAGTGACAGTTTTACTCTTTCCTTTTCAATTCTGATACCTTTTATTTCAGCTTCTTGTCTACTTGCTGTGGCTAGAATTTCCAATACCATTTTAAGTAACAGTGGCAGGAGTGGGCATCCTTGTCTCGTTCCTGATTTCAGAGGGAAAGCTTTCATCTTTTCACTGTTGAATATGATGTCAGCTGTGTGCTTGTCATATGTGGCTTTGTTATGTTGAGATATGTTTCTTCTGAAAAACAAGTATTTTTCAAAACAAACTAATTACAGTGAGGAGAGTGATATTTGTTTTACAGTCTTTACAGTTTTTTTTAAGGGTTGGCATTATAGGGCTAGATTTCTTGTATCTGCTTTTGCATCCAGTCTGTTTCACTATCACATGCCTTGGAAAAACTTTAGTTTATATTCATGAAAGAATGAAAGTGAAAAGGGCAAATAATGTCTGAGTATGATTATGAAAATAGTTTTAACCTCTCAGACTCCCTGTAAGTATCTTGGGGAAACACCAAACTTTCTGCTATTTCTGGGTCACTCATTGAGAACTGTTTATCTAAGTAATGGGAGTGGATAACAAATGTTAAATGAGAAGAATCCTGACAGGTTGAATTATGGACAATCAGCATCTCCTGTATTTTTCTTTTTAAAAGTTATAAACTAATAGAATGGTGAAAGGACTTAAAACTATTTATTTGTCATTAGGGAGATTCAGACTAAAACCACAATGAGGTGCCATTTCACCCACACCAAGATGTCTGTAATTAAAAAGAGACAATAATAAGTGTTGGTGAAAATGTGGATAAATTGGAACCCTCATACACTGTTACTGAGGAGCTAAACTGATAGAGTCTCTTGAAAACTGGTATGGCAGTTCCTCAGAAGGTGTAGCAAACAGTTACTATATAATTCAACAATTATATTCGTAGGTATATACTCAAGAAAATATATATCTGCAAAAAAGCTTGTATGTGAATGTTCATAGCAGCATTATTCATAATTGTTAACCCAAATAGCCATCAACTGGTGAGTGAGTAAACAAAATGTGGTATTCTGATTTTATTTCATTTTCTTATTCAACAGTAAAAACTAGTGAACTTTGGGAAGGTCATGTAAAAACTGCTCTATGTAAAATGGATAGCCAACAAAGACCTATTGTGTAGCACATAGAAGTCTGTTCAACATTATGTGTCATCCTGGATGGAATGGGGGTTTGGGGGAGAACGGATACATGTGTGTATATGACTGAGTCCCTGAAACTACCACAACACTGCTAATCGGCTATACCCCAGTGCAAGATGTTTTTGGTCTTAAAAGAAAAACATTTTTTAAAAAGTAGTGAAGTGTTGATAAATGCTATGGCATGGTAAGTGATAGAAACCTGTCACAAAAGGCCATATATTTTGTGATCTCTTTTATAAGAAATGCCTGGGATCGGCAAATCCACAGAGACAAAAAGTAGGCAGGTGGTTGCCAGAGTCCAGGAGGAGTAGAGGTTGGGGGTAATGGCTAATCCAGAGTTTCTTCTTAGAATAGTGAAAATGTTCTGTGATTTAAAGCGTGGTGATGATTGCATACTCGTGAATATATTAAAAACCACAGAAGCGTACATTTAGGTGAAAAAGAAAAGACCAGGCAGTTTTTTGTAAAGAATCCACAGGCCGTGCAGGAGACCCCGGTTCAATTCCTGGGTCGGGAAGATCCCTGGAGAAGAGATAGGCTACCCACTCCAGTGTTCTTGGGCTTCCCTGGTGGCTCAGCTGACAAAGCGTCTGCCTGCAATGCGGGAGACTTTGGTTCGATCCCTGGGTTGGGAAGATCTCCTGGAGAAGGAAATGGTTACCCACTCCAGTATTCTGGCCTGGAGAATTCCATGGACTGTATAGTCCATGGGATCCCAGAGCAGGACGCGACTGAGCCAGTTTCACTTTGCGTCACTTACCTTACAGCTATAAGCTCCCCCTAGCTATGTCCAGACCATTTCTTCCCTTGTAAACACCCTGTCCTTTTCTTTTGGTGGTATGTGCTACATCCAAGATTTTAATTCCCTGACCTGGAATCAAGCCTGTGCCCTGTGCAGTGGAAGCGTGGAGTCTTAGCCACTGGGCCACCAGGGAAGTCCTCAAACCCTGCCCTTCTGAGGTGCTTCTTTTGGGATGTGCTCTCCTGCAGTTGCTCATTGCCATCATCTCTGAACATCCTCGTGACTCCCCACCATTCTCTGAAAATATTAGGCTCTGGATCACTTCTTTCAACTTCAGCCCAACAACTGTCATTGTTTTTGTCAGCTTCTGTATTAGTCCTACACCAGGCCTCCAAATTCATTTCTTCTTCCTCTTTCATGCCTACTTTCTTAATTTCACCTTAGCTACCCATTCCTGTGTCCTCAATTCTGATCTCCAAAATCTCAAATGCAAACATCTAAATCTGGTCGTGAGTACAACCCTTCCCCTTTCCTTACTAAATAATCTTGCTACCACAGTTTCTTAATACCATTCTGGCTACTAATCCAAATATGTGTGTGTGTGTATATGTATATACACACATATGCATATATATATATATACACATGTATATGTATATACATATGTGTGTGTGTGTGTGTATATATATATATGAGGAAATCTTAAATGGAAAATTTATCTGGGAAAAGAGGTATAGTGGCCAAAAACACAAAAGACTGAAAAGTAGAAAATAGTTTAGATTTATCTATTGTGGATCTCCAGAGTATAATGTGGACCCAGTGGGTTGAAATTATAGAAGCTGATTTAATCTAGATATCGGTGAATACTTACTAATAACTAAAGCTGTCCCAAAATTAAAGCAGAGGTAGTGGGTGATCAGTTACTAATAGTGTTCAAGCAAAATGTGATTTGCAGGAGTTGGCAAGATTTTCTGTAAAACCTTTGTGAGGCAGATGGTCACTGTTGTAGCTTTTGAACTCTGCCATTAATTGCATGAAAACAACCAGAGACAATATGTAAACAAATGGCTTTTGCTGTGTTCCAATAAAACTTTATTTACAAAAACAAACAACAGACCGAATTCAACCTACAGGTTGTACTTTGCCAGTCTCTGCTGTAGCAGATGTTCATTCATCATTGCTTTGGAATTTGTATGAGATAAATTCTGTAAGCTATATGTCTTTTACAAAGGAGAAGAACACTAGATAGGTGTTTGCCATTTCAAATGTTGCTAAATAATTAGTATTTGATCATTTTCCCTCCAAACATAAAAGTAGGGGATGATTCTATTTGTGAAGACTGGTTTTCTGAAGCACAGAATACTTATTAATATAAGTCTAATGCTAGTGACAGTAGCCCTAAAGAGAAAGGATATTTAGACCCTGTTTTGTTCAACACTGCTGTGTGCCTTCCCTCTAATTACAATCTTTTTGAGGAAAGTGTAACAAGTTTCAAAAGAGCTTTAACTGAAAAGTTACTGAAAACCTATAATACATACATCTACTTATTTTAGCATGTTTTTGTATTTCATATTTAATTTTCTTTTAGAAGTTTAATATTTGTGAAATTGTTGAACAGGTGACTATTTAAAAAACCCGAAATCATGATGTTTTTTATTTTGGTCTAGCAGAAACAAACCACTTTTGAGCAACCTGCCTTTTCCATTTCAAAGCAGTCACCACCAATATCAACACCTAAATGGATTGACCCAAAATCTATTTGTAAGACACCCAGCAACAGTGCCTTGGATGATTACATGAGCTGGTAATTCCTTTTGGTTCTTAGCTTGGTACAACATGTGCTTTGGGGCAAACAGATCTGGAGGTGAATCCTGCTCTGTTACCTGAAAGACTTTCTAAATTCATGTTATTTTTCTCATCATCAGTTTTTTCATCTGTAAAGGAAGGGAAGGTAGCCACAATATATTTTTAAGGATTGTTATGAAAGTCTCTGTCATTGTAATCTGTACCTACTCTATGTATATGCTTTTTATACCTATAGGTCTATAGGCGGTACCTTTAAATACTTTGAGTATGCAAAAATTCTTGTTAATCAAGCACTGCCACTTGTATATCTCTGTAATTGAGAGACTTTAAAGATTACCATTCTTACAGTAGATTAAGGGTGGATGCATATTGTAGCGAAGGAGGTGTTAATTGGAGTGTGAGGGAGGTTGGTAGCATAACTCACATAGTTCTGGGCTTGTTCAAGATCGGAGTGGCTGCTAGTGAGAAATGAGTGAAGAAGCTGATCAGTGCTGATTGACAGAAAACATAAGGGATGTTGAAAAGCAAATCAATGGCATTTCTAAGAAAGAAAGAGGAGACAGGGCATGTGATATCCTTCAACTAGTGGCTATATTTTTAATATAGTTTTAATGTCTTAGAGGATAACTGAAGTTCATATCTTCTGCTTTTCATTTTCACAATGTGATCTTGAATCCTAATTAGAACTGGCCTTGGAGTTTTATAACTGATTCTATTAAATAAGTAAGCTATTTAATACAATTTTGCTATTTATTACCTCATTTTATTATACTTAGAATACTTTAAAGAATGACTGCTAACTAAAATAGGATATCGTTATTTCTTATGAAGTTATTTATTTTCAACAAATATTTGTAGAATTCCTTTGGGCCAAGCACTATTCTTGGTGTTGAAGATACAATAGTGAATAAGAGAAGCAAAGCACAAGTGCGAGCTGAACAGCTTTGTGTTCCAAGGTCAAACTCTCATGTAATTGGCTTTCAGATATTTCTAGTAGGTTGTCATAGAACATTATTATTAAAAAGCACTCAAAATCTATGATAGACTGAGCTTTGTCTTGGCTAAATTTTATAAAATAACTCTTAACTGTATTTTTAAATGACATCATATTTATTTTAATAAGGACTTCTTGTCTGGGAACAAAAATTACCTTCAGAAAGAATTCCCCCAAAGTGAAATTTCTGGTGATGGTGACTCTAAAGTAAATATTTCAGATGTATTAGGAAAACTGTCTTGAGTTCTATTTGATATAACACATTTATATTCACCACACAAAGTCTGAGTCAGAATCTTATTTTTAAAGCTTTAATGTTTTAAATTTAAAAAAATATATCTTTCCCCAGTTTTAGAACTCCAGTGGTAAAGAATGACTTTCCACCTGCTTGTCAGCTGTCAACACCATATAGCCAACTTGCCTATTTTCAGCAGCAACAGCAGCAGATACCTGTTACTCCACTTCAGAATTTACAGGTTTGATAAACTTTATTTATGATGGTACAGTTACTCCATTTCAGAATTTACAGGTTTGATAAGCTTTATTTATGATGGTACATGATATGGTATGATCAAAGATTTTATTTTTGCAGGATTTGTTAAGAACAGTGTTAAAAACTTATTCAATCTTAGTCCCATTAGGCCAAACTGATATTATGATAAGGGTGCCTTGTGACTTTGATAGGTTAGTTACTGAAGAAACTAATGAAGTATTTTTCATTAACTTGCCCAAAGTATCTAGTCTGAATAGCTAGATAAAATTTCTTTTATGATCTAGGTGATTTTTCATTCCACTTAACTATTTAAACCAGTTGTTGTTAGTGGGCATTTCATTAGATGATTAATATACAAGTATATATATTAATATATATACAAGTAATATATAAGTTTTTAAGAATATCAGAATAGCACTATGAGATGCTGCTAGAATTATTATAAAAAAAAAAAACAACCTTTTTTTTGCTGGTGAGGCGATTGTATTGCCATCTGGAAAGATAATTATCTAGATACTCTTGATATCAATACTAAAATTAATTTTTAATAACTATCTGAGAAGCAGCTTAATATTGGTAGAAAGAATAGGCTTTGGTGAGAGTTTGCCTGGCCTTGACTCTTGGCCTCACTATTTACCAACTATGTGACCTTTTGCAAGTTAATTAAATTCTCTGTTTCCTCATCTATAAAATAGGGATAATAAAGCTCTCTGTCTCATAGGATGACTGTGAAGATTAATTTAGTTAATATATATGTAACTCTTACAACAGAAACTAGTGCTTGGTAAAGAATAAAAGTTGGTAGCAATTGTTTAAGAAAAACAGCAAAAAAAAAAAAGTAATGAACTAAGCAAATCAAGAGATTAAAAAATTAGCTGACAGAAAATAAACCAGTGGCAACCAGGGGCTATAGGAAGAGTAATGGAGGGTTATCTCTAAGGGGTGTAGGGTTTCAGTATCAGATGAGAAGGCCTGGAGATGAGTGGTGGTAATGTTGGCACAGTGATGTGACTGTGCTCCATGCCACTGGATAGGACACTTAAAAACAGTTAAGATGGTACGTTTTATGCTATGTAAATTTTACTGTAATTTAAAGCAATGGAACAAGAAGTTTAGCTGACAGTAGATTATGCTAAAAGAGGTAATAGTGTTTTGAGGGTTGATTCAACAGTATAGTAAACTACGAAAAAGAGAAAGAGAAAGATAGCCTGGTTTGCCCATCATGTTAATTCAAAGAAAATTCATTGAGGAATTACTCATGTCAGGCCTTGTTTGAGCTGAACTCTGAAAGGCAAGCCAGAGGATCCTTCTAGAGAAGCCTGGTGTCAGGAGGAAACTGAAAGGCCAGAGTGTGTCTAGAGTTCACCAAGGGGCAGGGTGATCCTCAGGGTTCTGCTGGGCTCTTTAGGCTTTGCTCCGAGGGAATTAGGAAGCTGTGGAACAAGCTGGAGTCAGGGAGTGAAGCAGTCTTACTTGTATTTTGGAGAAATCTACTCTGGTCATGGGTGAACAGGGTGGACTGAGCAGGTTGCGGGATGTCCTGGGTAGGACACTGAACTTCACACTGGTGTTGAATCAGACATAGGTCAGAGTTACTGTATTCTAAAAACAGTCAGCAGCTAGGAGGATAGGATATTGGACCACTTCCTTTGCTCAGAAATTTTCGTAGGAGAGGAAGCTCCAGAAGGAAGAGTAGGGAAGGGCAGTGAAGGGCAACTCAGTGGAAAATAAGGTGTCCATATGTCAAAGCCTAACACTTTTCTTACAGAAAACATACTTCATGGCTCAACAGTGTCTTTTCAACCCTAAAAGTTAAAGAAGTTACAGTCCTCTTTTATATCGGGGCTTCCCTGCTGATGGCTCAGCAGGTAAAGAATCTGCCTGCAATGCAGGAGACACAGGAGACCCGGGTTCAATCCCTGGGTTGGGAAGATCCCCTGGAGGAGGAAATGGCCACCCATTCCAGTATTCTGCCTGAAAAGTCCTATGGCCAGACGATCCTGGTGGGCTATGGTCCAAAGGTTGCAAAGAGTTGGATATGACCGAGCATGAGCACGGTGTACCAGTTACATTATGTAGAAGGAGAGCACCTGAGAAAGATTCTACCGTTTGCAGTCTAAAGCAGGACTTAGTTGAACTGAGGTTCATTTAGACCTTGTTTCAACTTGGTTAGTCAGCTGATTGGGTGGTCTGTGTCCAGTTTCCTGCTCAGCTCAGAGTAAGTCCTCACGCTCTCCATCTATTCAGAGCATTTATAGGTCCACAAAGGGCTCTCACGTCAGGGAAGGGAAAACATGCAAGTTGAATATGGTACATTAGTTGAGAGTTTGCTGAGGAAGATGCTCAAGTTCAAACTAAGCAATTCGTTGAATATTATCCAGCATAAAGGGGACATTGCTGAAATCTGCCTTTGTCTGATTGACTCAGGAACACTTAGCACTTTAGCATGCTGCTTCCTTTATAATGTTAGGTTAAATGAGAAAAAAGAATATGATAAAGTTCTGTGTTTGTTTATGTATATATGTATGTATGTAAGTAAAGAGGTTTGTATAAGAAAGAACAGATGAGAAAGATGAAAAGTGACAGCTTGTGAATTTGTCTGTTGGACATTAAGTAGGGTTTTTTCCCCCTTAAAGTTTCTGTTTATGTATGTAAAGTCGAGATAAGTTAGACGAGGAAACTTTGAATCATTGTCTATATATTAATTTAATAAATTTATTTCTTTGACTGAAGTATGTAAATTGCTTCTGTAAAATATTGAAATGTTGTGACATATCTGATTGCTTAAGATTTCAGATAACTTCAAAATTGGAAATGTTTCACTGTATTAAATGCAAGTTAGTTTCTCAGGCATGTTCTATGAATGTTTGAAGCGTTATCTTATTTTAATTATTTAGATTTCAGCATCCTCTTCAACAAATGAATGCATTTCAGTTAAAGGAAAAATATATTCCATATTGAAACAGATAGGAAGTGGAGGTTCAAGTAAGGTAAGTTTCTTAAATTTTTAAGGAATGAATAAAAACATTTTAAACTTTCCTCTGTTTGTCTGTGTACCTTTGGGGGCCTTTTCTCTTAATTTCTGGGGGCCCATATTTCCCTTGAGCCAAAAAATCCTTATCCCCTTCTCCCATTCCCCCGCCCTCAGCACATGGCATATTTCTTTCAATCTCAATTCCCTGCTCTTCCCCTCCAGTGGCCTATGATTCCGTATTTCTTCTCTAAATAACATTAACATTGACTGGGGGATGGAAAACGACAGCTTTGTGACATTCCCCAAGAATCTTTCTGAAAGTGAGGCCGACGATGATTAAGTAGTTAGTGTGCTGAGTATGATTCAGCAACCTTTCTGATTAATGGGTCTTGTTTTGAGTTTTTCTTTTCAAAAAACAGAGTTTAGCAGCAAATGATTCTCTAGAATTGGACTAGATCATTTCTGAAACTTATCTCAGTTCTAAATCCCTACGGTTCTAGTTCTCTGAATAGAAGGCATCTCAAAAGAGTTTCCAACTTCAGTACTTCTCATTCTGTTCTCTTCAATTCACTTAAAACAGATTTTTATTTTTACCTTCTTTGCTCTTCAAAACAATTGTTATCAAAATCACTAGGACTTTCCTGAGAGTCCAGTGGTTAAGAGTGTATGTTTCGTTTGACAGAAAACAATAAAATTCAGTAAATCCCTCAGTTAAAAAATAAATTTAAAAAAGACAAACAGTGCACGCTTCTACTTTGGGAGGCTTGGTTTTGATCCTTGATTGGGGAACTAAGATCCTGCATGCCACACAGTGTGGCCAGAAAAAAAAAAATCACCAATGACCTCCATATTTTTACCAAAACTAATTCTTGCCTTTGATTCTGGGCTACACTGCAGATGGGACAGTTGATCACTTTGCTCACTGAAGCTCTTTTTCCTTCTTGGCCTCTCAGTGTTTCTCTTCTCCAGTGGCTGTTGTGTTTTCCTCATAGCGCTGACCTCAGTGGAGCAAGGCCCCTGAGCTCAGTTTTGACCTCTTTTCTTCTGTCTCTAAACTCACTCACTCCCTTGGTGCTCTCATCCAGTCTCGTGGTTTTACACACCATGTATATGCTGACAGTTCCCAAATTTGTATTTCCAGCTCAAACTTCTCCCTTGAACTCCAGCCTTGTGTATCCAGTTTGACTACTCAGCATCTCTTCTTGGGTGTCTCTAGATATTTAAAACTTAATATGCCCCAAGTGTAACTCTTGTTTCATAGTCTCTCATTTCAGTAAATGGCAGCTTCTTCCTTCCAATCACCAGGCCAAACACCCTGGGTCATCACTGACTCCTCTTACACTCACACATTCATCCAGCTCATTGGCAGGTTCCACCTCAAAATCCACCCAGAATCTGACTCTTCCTCACCACCTCCGCTATTGTCCCTTTGGCCAAAGTAGCTTCATCTTTTCACCTGAATTCTTAAAATTGCCTCCAAACTTGTCTCACTGACTCTTGCTCTCCTTGTCTACTTTAGCGTAAGGGTTTAGTTTCCTCCAGACACCCTCACATCTTTGCTCAGGTATCTTCTAGATCAGGCCTTCCCTTGACTACATTCTAAAACCATCACTCTTGCCTTCCATTCCCCAGCACACTGTATTCTCTCCTGCTGTATTTTTCTCCTTAGCTTGTCTAATATGTTCTGTAAGTTACTTGGTTTTGTTTTTTGTGTCCCCTTGCACTTGAATGTGAGTTCCATCAACGTAGGGATGTTTGCTCTGTTATCTAGAACGGTGCTTGGAACAGAACAGTGACTGAGGTGTTTGTTAAATGAATAAGCTGACCCTCCTCAGCTGTTTTGCTGCTCTAAGTTGTTATGGATGATATATATGCAATAAACCATATTGGGTTCATTTTAATCTTAACAGTGTTTTAAACATTATTTTCCTTGGAAGATAATGATGATGTAAGCTTGCTTAAGTCAAGGGCCAAACGATAAAGTTATGACCAGCCTGTATTTTCTTCGTGCAGTTAAATTATTTAATTATTATGATGGCCTTGCCAAATTCAGTATGCCTCAGGGAAAAGAGGGTAACATGCTTTATGAACCTAACATTGTTTATGCTCTGTCTGCTAGAGTTTAGACAGTGACCAACTTAGACTGTATTAAGAACATTTTAGAAGATTCATGGGGCTAGTAGAAATGGTCAAGACATTGACCTTTCTATTTCTTTCATACTTTGCATGAAACTGAAAAATTATAACTGACACTATCTCTAACTGGAAGTAAATGCTCCCTAATCTTTTTCATCAGCTATTGCCAGAGCAGGGACATTAGGGGAGGACAAGCACATACAGGGAAAAAACTGATTTAGAAGTTGCACTTCCTCAAAATTTTTGAGATCTTTGTTTTAATATCCTGCAAATTTTTTTTTCTGATATACCTGACGATGGTAGTGTGTTTTGAAATGTCCACTTTATTCTGCCCTAATTGTCTCTAATAATGGCAGCCAGTGGTTGCTACCCACAAACATGTCATCAGCATCCTTCCAGCCCTGTGCAGAAGGTACTCCTAACATTCTAATTGTATTGAAACAGAATAGTAGATACTCTAAATTCTCTGAGAGGTATAAGGCTGTTTGTTGTTGTTTAGTTGCTAAGTTGTGTCTGACTCTTTTGGACTTCATGGACTGTAGCCCCACAGGCTCCTCTATCCACGGAATTTCCAAGGCCAGAATACTGGAGTGGGTTACCATCTCTTTCTTCAGGGGCTCTTCCCAGCGCAGAAATCGAACCTGCGTTTCCTTCATTAGCAGGCAGATACTTTACAACTGAGGCACCAGGGAAGCCTGTAAGGCTGTTTGCTGCTGCTGCTGCTGCTAAGTCACTTCAGTCATGTCCGACTCTGCGTGTTTACCTCATGCCAAATAGCTCTGTGCTGTTTTAAAATTGTTTTTCTTTCCTTCCTTGCTGTTGTCTGCTGCCTCTTGCCCTGTCACTGTTTTGTGTTCCTCCCCGTCTAATTTGCTTTCTGTGCAAGTAAACCAACAATGCTTTGTTAGAGTTTTGTATTTAAAGTACAGGTAATTGGATGTAGCCAACAACCTGATAGACTCTGCTTTCAGTGCAGTTTTAATGCATGAATCTCATTTACTCTTGGGCTCTTTTCTTATTTCTTGCCCCTATTTGCTGGATCAGTTCAGTTCAGTTGCTCAGTGTGTCTGACTCTTTGCAGCCCCATGGACTGCAGCACGCCTGGCCTCCCTGTCCATCACCAATTCCCGGACTTTACTCAAACTCATGTCCATTGAGTCGGTGATGCCATCCAACTATCTCATCCTCTGTCGTCCCCTTCTCCTCCTGCCTTCAATCTTCCCCAGCATCGGGGTCTTTTCCAGTGAGTCAGTTCTTCACATTAGGTGGCCAAAATATTGGAGTTTCAGCTTCGGTGTCAGTCCTTCCAATGAACACCCAGGACTCATCTCCTTTAGGATGGACTGGTTGGATCTCCTTGCTGTCCAAGGGACTCCCAAGAGTCTTCTCCAACACCACAGTTCAAAAGCATCAATTCTTTGGCGCTCAGCTTTCTTTATAGTTCAATTCTCACATCTATACATGACTACTGGAAAAACCATAACTTTGACTAGATGGACCTTTGTTGGCAAAGTAATGTCTCTGCTTTTTAATATGCTGTGTAGGTTGGTCATAACTTTTCTTCCAAGCGTCTTTTAATTTCATGGCTGCAGTCACCATCTGCAGTGATTTTGGAGCCCCCAAAAATAGTCTGTCACTGTTTCCACTGTTTCCCCATCTATTTGCCATGAAGTGATGGGACCAGATACCATGAGCTTGGTTTTCTGAAGGCTGAGTTTTAAGCCAACTTTTCCACTCTCCTCTTTCATTTTCTTCAAGAGGCTCTTAGTTCTTCTTCGCTTTCTGCCATAAGGTGGTGTCACCTGCATATCAGGAGACGGAAATGGCAACCCACCCCAGTATTCTTGCCTAGAGAATCCCGTGGACAGAGGAGCCTGGTGGGCTGCCGTTTATGGGGTCGCACAGAGTCAGACATGACTGAAGCGACTTAGCAGCAGCAGTATCTGCATATCTGAGGTTATTGATATTTCTCCCGGCAATCTTGATTCCAGCTTGTGCTTCATCCAGCCAAGCATTTCTCATGATGTACTCTGCATATAAGTTAAATAAGCAGGGTGACAATATACAGCCTTGATATACTCCTTTCCTGATTTTGGAACCAGTCTTTTGTTCCATGTCCAGTTCTAACTGTTGCAGATAGTCAAGATTACTTGGCTTTTAAATAAATGATGTTTTCTTTAATGTTAAAAGAGGTAAGTTAAAATTTCTTGCTTACACTGGCATTCTGTATCTGAATTTATACATTTTAGAAGCCCCATCCCAGTTGCACATTTGCTGAAAGTTAAACACCTTACCAGTGTTTTTCCAAATGTATTAATATTATCTGCCTTATAAACATTGATTATAAATTGACTGTCATTATAGCTAGAACAGTTGGCCTGGACCTCACCGTGCTTATAGCAACATCTTGTTACTGTCAACTTGATTTTGAAAATTGAAACTCAATCTACTTTTCACAACCAAATACACTGATAGCTTACAATTAGCACTTATTTTTAAATATTGTTTACCACATGGATGAAATTGTCAACTCCAGTCATAGTGGAATCAATACCATCTGTGAAATGAATTACTTTTTATTCCCTTATTCAGCCTTTAGTGTTCCTTGGCATTTTTTAGTGTCTTTTTCTTCAGATTATTTCCCTGGTTATGACATCTAACAGAGTATTATGAATGTATATGAAATTTAAATTACCTTATATGTTGATAGATGTTTTGTTAGATTTATGCATTGGAGTAATTGAATACCCATTGTCATAGGTAGTTGAAAATGTACTGTTATTCTCCTAACATTTTTTTTTTTCTTTCTATACTCAGAATAAGGCCAAACATTTTAAATTATTTACATCAATAATCCTTAAGTGTCTGTCTAATAAATGTAGAAGTATTGTGACAATATATAAATAGTTTTTCCTAAACTTTTTTCTTTGTTTTACTGTATAGGTATTTCAGGTATTGAATGAAAAGAAACAAATACATGCTATAAAGTATGTGAACTTAGAAGAAGCAGATAGCCAAACAGTTGATAGTTACCAGAATGAAATTGCTTATCTGAATAAACTACAACAACATAGCGATAAGATCATCCGACTTTATGATTAGTAAGAATTTTTCAGTTTAAAAGAAAACTTTTTTTTTTTGCTTTAATTCTTATGATAAACACTTAAATCTTGGTAATATAACCTAACCATTTATTGTTTTGTTTTCATTTATTTTTAATGGCAGTGAAATTACAGATCAGTACATCTACATGGTAATGGAATGTGGAAATATTGATCTGAATACTTGGCTTAAAAAGAAAAAATCCATCAGTCCATGGGAACGGAAGAGTTACTGGAAAAATATGTTGGAGGCAGTTTACACAATTCATCAACATGGTATTTTAAAATCTCTTCATATATAATGTTAAAATATTCATTAGTAGTGCCATCTTAGAGAAAGACACTTATAATTTTAAGGTATTGGTTATTGGCAGCTTTAGGCTAAATAAACTAAATATTTGGCAGTTTAATAAAGATGAAAAGACAACACCGTTTCTTTAAAATACTGTTAACAAAAGAATATAGGGCATGAACTCAAATGCCCACATTCATGAAGCATCCATAACACCAAATGTTTCATTATCAGTAATAACATAATCCCTAGTCCTGGGTCTCCAACTATTTGAATCACAGCAGATCTGAGACTAAGGTTCAGGCATCCTAAAAATCTTAAATGTTTATTTTACTCATTCTAGTTATTTTGTATTGTGTACCTTGTGTGAGAGTTTTTTTTTTTTTTTTTTTTTAACTACTAGCTCTACATTCTGGGTTGGCTTTTTACTTGGACTTGGTTCTTTTTTGTTTGTTTGTTTTGCTTTTCTGTTTTATTTAAAACTCTTTAATTCTGTCATGGCCTTATATACTGTACAGAGCAATTGTCTCTTGTTTTTGCATCCCAGCCTCTCCCTGCAACCCCTAATCCATTTCTCTTTCCTCATAGAATCCTGAATTTCCTTCCAACTTTTCAACAGTTCGGACTTGGTTTTTTTAGTGCCTCTTTGCCTTTTCCTTATTTTAAATAACTGATAATATAGGTAATTGTAAATTATCTCCTTATGTCTCTTTTCCTATAAGTTAGAAGATAATTCACCAATGATCAAGATCAGGCTTAGGGGTGGGTACGTGAGGGGCATTAGAGTCCTACCATATGGCAGCGTAATTTACAGTACTGTCTTGTGGTCAGAGAACCACAGTGGTTGTTAAAGCATAAACTCTGAAGTCAGACTGCCTGGTTCAACTCATGACCCTGTTCCTTAGGCTGTGTAGCCTTGAACAGATTGCTTAAACTCTGCCTTAGCTTCTGCAACTAAAAATTGGGATAATAATAGTACTTGCCTCAGCACTGGTATGAAGGTTGAATGGTTCAATACAAGCTGCAAACTTAAAATAGTGCCTAGCGTGTAGCAATTTGCTGTATGTTCACAGAGTATATTAAAAATGAATATTTAATTTGACTAAAGGAACCAACTCATGAGTAGACTGTGCAATATCTTTGTACTTAGAATGTTTGACATTGTTTGATATTATACTGGATTTTTATTTTGAAGGTATTGTTCACAGTGATCTGAAACCTGCTAACTTTCTGATAGTTGATGGAATGCTAAAGCTAATTGATTTTGGAATCGCAAACCAAATGCAACCAGATACAACAAGTATTGTTAAAGACTCTCAGGTAATGAATGACTGGTCACAACATAGTAGAGTTCAATTCCTTTTCATCTTTGAAGTATTAGTTTGCTAATGAGGATTTTATTTTTCCCTACTTCATTTTTCAAAGGATTTGAAACCTTTTTAATAAGAATAGATATTATAACCATAAAAAATAAATCAGTCACACAGTTAATACAATTTAGTATAGAAAGTCAAGACCCAGTAGACATATATCCAGCAATTTTGAATGATTTTCATATAGCTGAGGGAGAGAAGCAGTAATACCTGCCTTGAAATCATTTTGGTTTTCTAAAATTCACCTAAAACTTTGTCTCAGTTTCCTGGTAGCAGCCAAAGAGAATTGCGGTTTTATGTTTTTCATTGTCCTTTATGAGGTAAGATTATTTCATTCTTCCAGAGAAGTAAAGCTTTCCCTATCATTTACATTTGAAAAAAATTCTTAAGTGGGCCTTCATATTGGAAACAACATAACAAATATTGTACTCAACCACATTTTTATAATAAGATATGCAACAGCAGTCTTAATAAACTTGTTCCCATAAAAGCATTCTTTGATGACAATCAAAGAATGACTAAAAATAATCCTGCTTAGAGCCAGGACAGTGTGCTCCATGTATGCAGGTCTCTGATGTGGATCTGCCTTAACACTAGGAATAAAACTGGAGTTTTTTTAGGAGTAGCTGGGCAGCATGCCCTTCAAACAGTTCTGTTTGACAGTTACTTCTTTTTATATCAAAAATACAGCTGAACATTTTGTTGTGAATCAGTTTGATGATAACTTCTATGGCAAGACTCTAAAGTATAGGCAATTCTATATTTGAAAGCAGAATCATTTTAGAATAAAACAAATGCAGTGTAAGGTTGGCATAATCCTGCTGCGGAAACTCTTGCATGATGTAGACACCCATCCTCTCTCTATTTGGACATGGGCCCAGGGAATACTTACAGACAAACTAGATTTTTGGTTGATTGGTTGATTTATATTGAAAAATGTTCTGGGTCTATTCCAGCACAGAAATGAGTACCTGATCAATTCCTTCAAAGTTTATGGCCATTAATAAATTTTATCCTGTGAAATGTTATGGTCCCTGCCTACCATAATCATAGAAATAGCTCAGCATTCTGAAAGGAGTCAATTTTTTGATTATGAATCTAATTTATTTTGCTGGAAATGTGAAGAAATTTGTTTTAATATTTTTGTCAGTTATTTGAGTTTCACAAATATATTGCTGAAATCTGTTAATTATTCAAGTTGTCAAGAATTTGGTATTCATGTTTTTAAAAATAGCAGACTGAAGTATTTTCATTGATTTCTGTGTTTTCTGTGATTTGGCAAGTAGGTTGGGACAGTTAATTATATGCCACCAGAAGCAATCAAAGATATGTCTTCTTCAAGAGAAAATGGGAAGTCCAAATCGAAGGTACTTTAAGATTATTTCTATCCCATTTATTTGGCACAAACAGAAAATGGGCTGGTCTCTGACTAAATTAACAGATAACTGAAAATTTATTTCTTTAAGTTCTAAAATTAGGCCATTATAGAGACCTTGCCTTATTAAGCAGACTGTCCTGGGATTCAATTTTACCCTTCTTTATTGATTTGAGATTGCTCTTTTAATATTGTGCTTTTAATGTGGTGATGCCTTACAATGTGCTCCTATAAGAAATGCACATTGGATATGTTTTTGATTTAAAAAATAAGACTAAATTAACTCTGATATGGACATCTTAATTAACACTGAACTGATAACCTTAGAAGTCTTTATTGTTTGTTTCCTCTGACTCTTAACGTTTTATTTCTTACCATTTCTTCATTTGTAAATTTTACATTTCCAAGTACAACTCTAGCAGGTGACTTTTTCTAGGTATTTTTCCACTTCCCTTATTTCGCTCCCACTGTGAGCTCTCATGTTAGTCTCACTGGTGCCCTTTGTTGAGTCAGCTTTGCCTGCCATGGTGCCTCTGGCTCCAGACTCATCCTTCTTCCTCTATAGCAGTGTAGTCTAACGGATACAAGTGTACATCGCTGTGCAGTCCCTGTGTTCAAGTTACAGATCTACCTCATTATCAACTGTCTTTGTGACCTGACTTGCCTGTTTCTTTGTCTATCAGTTAGGCTTCCAAATAGTACCTATTTTAAAAGTAATTGAGGATTAAATGAGAAAGAATATAAAGTGTTTAGTACATTGTCCAGCTGAAAACAGTTGCTTAATAAATATGCTTTCACTTGCTAAATTATATTTTCCTCCCGAGAAAATTGTGGCTTCTAAATACCTTTTCAAATAACTGCCTAACAGTTTCTCTTATAAAAATTCTTCTTAAATCTCTTTAGCTTCTCTTTTTAACGCTTAGATTTGTCTGCTCTTTTTTCTTGATTAGACTTGCCATAGTTTTGTTAATTTTTAAGAGCCAGGTCTTGGGTAGAGGTAGGAGGGAGGCCCTAGAGGGAGAGCATGTATGTATACTTATAGCTGATTCACATTGTTGTACAGCAGAAACTAACACAGCATTGTAAAGTAATTATCTTCCAATTAAAAATAAAAAAATAAAGAACCAGGTCTAGATTTCACTTATTATATTTTCATTTGCTGTCTAATTAATTTCTGCTTTTATCTTTGTCATATAATTGCTATTTTAATTTTAGTAGCCTTCCATATAAAGTTTTACTCAAGTAAAACTTTGAGTTTTACTGTTGCTGCTACTGTTACTATAGTGTTTCTTATTTTCCCTAATTTCCAAAATTCCTGATTTCAGGTTTAAAATTTTCTTTAAAATAAAATTGGGTTTGAGCTGCATGTAATGTTCAGATCTTTTTTTCAGTTGTCAACTCAATATGTTATAATGGGAAATATCAATTCCATTGTATCACCTGCCCTGCAGTGGCCTTAGGGATTCTGAATAGAAGATAAATTTTTATCCCAACATGTAAGCTCATCGTTTCTATAGAAGAGCTCAGGGCCCCTCCCAGTCTAGCTCTGTTCTGAAATTGCTTTCCAGTGAGCAGCTAATGGCCACTTGGGGCTTCTGTTCTGAGGTCTGTCGGGCACATTGATTACTTTTCTCTGAGTCAAATGCCTCTACCATGCAGGACTTGTGGCTGTGGGTGGTTTGTCTCCATTCACATTCTGGTTTTATTGTAAATATTTTCCTTATGTTTATGGTTTTGCTACCAGGCAGCTCTGTCTAACTTATCTGGGGATTTGGAGAGTTTGAAAAACTATGCTGCCATAACACTGCCATTTTCCCAGAATCTGAAATCCTTTTTAGCCTGTGATTTAGGTTTAGAAATGGACTTAAATTTCCAAGTGATTAAATTGGAGGAAAAGGTTATTTATTATTATTATTATTCATCAGTTTTCTTTGTGTGCAGATAACGGGATCTATTTTCTTGCTCATGTTCTGAAGGGCATGTTAAAATTTGCCCCCACTTCAAAGAATTTAATATAGTTGCTTAATATAGGACTTCCCTGGTGGCTTAGATGGTAAAACGTCTGTCTACCATGCGGGAGACCCGGGTTCGATCCCTGGGTCAGAAAGATCCCCTGGAGAAGGAAATGGCAATCCGCTCCAGTACTATTGCCTGGAAAATCCCATGGACAGAGGAGCCTGGTAGGCTACAGTCCATGGGATCGCAAAAGAGTTGCTTAATGAAAAAAATTTATAGTTGCTTAATGTAGTTCAATTAAATGTGGTTTCAGTGCATAAAAATTCATAACATCTCTTAGTTGATTATACCTTTTATCACAGTGAAATGACTGTCTTCTGTTAGGAGCATTTTGCTGTGTTCTCTTTTTCTAATATTAATATTGTTGTCTCTTCTTTTCCTTTTTTGCATTTGGTTATATGTGTCCATTTTTTTTTCCCCTCTAGCTTTCTGTGTCATTTGGTTTAGATTAATCCTTTGTATAGAGCATATGGTTACTTTTGTTATACTATATATTGAGTATGTATCTTTTAAAAGAGGAGTTTAGCCATTGTCATTTACTATATCACTGCTGTGCTTTGTCTTAATCATGTTTTTTTAAAGTCAAAAGTAGAATTATGTTGTAATATTGCATTACTTCTAATAAGGTTATTTAATACAAAGAACATTTAATGATTAATATTTACTGAGAACCAGAAACTATTCTCTATGTTTACCCATATCTCATGGTTATTTAATGTCCATGACAGTGTCCTTTTATTATTTCTGTTTTGGAAGTGAGGAAACAGATAAGGAGAACTACCAGCTAGTGCTAAGGCAGGGATTCAAGCCCAGCCCAGCCCAGTCTGGCTCTATAGTTTATGTTCTTAGTTTTAGGGTAGCTCAGCTTAACTTTTTAAAAAGTCTATAACATATTATGAATTTATTTAAAACCATATTTTAATCCAGTAATTTTGGGGAAAACAAGTAAATTTCATACTTGCAGTTATGATTTTTAGCTTTGTGTTTTCACAGACTGAAAAGAATGTAATATTTTGTTTCAGTTGATCTATTTTAATTATGAGTTTGTTGAATGGAGCTCATTTCTTTTGATAAAATAGCCTAATGTAATAAAAACTAGAAAAGGATGTTTTATAATGAACATCATTTAATACTTGACACATGTAATGAGGTTTAATTATGATTTTAAATATGAGGGTAAACGTGTGTGTGTGTGTATAATACTTTAATTTTATGCTAAAATAACAGTAACTTCTTTTCTTTTTTTTTTAAACTTAGATAAGCCCCAAAAGTGATGTTTGGTCCTTAGGTTGCATTTTGTACTATATGACTTATGGAAAAACACCGTTTCAGCATATAATTAATCAGATTTCTAAATTACATGCCATAATTGACCCTAATCATGAAATTGAATTTCCTGATATTCCAGAGAAAGATCTTCAAGATGTGTTAAAGGTAACATTAATAATATATAAAGATAGAAGAAATATATTTCATATAGTACTTAATTGTTTACTTAAAGAAATAGCTGAGGGAATTCTCTAGTGGTCCAGTGGTTAAGACTCAGCACTTTCACTGCTGTGGCCTAACTTCAGTTGATTGCCAGGGATCTAAGATTCTGCAAGCTGCATGGCATGGCCAGAAAATGAAAGAAAGAGAAACAGCTGAAATGATTGGAATTAGGTATCTGGAGTAGATAAAGCTTGTCTATTGAAAGTTCATTTTGAAGGCTTTTAAAATGTATGAATACTTGGAGATTTTGAAGATATGATGTGTAAAATCATCTTGTCATTTCTGAGTAGGCAGAAAGCAGCTTCTGTAATATGATGCAATCTGGAAAAATACTTTATCAATATTGCATAAGGAAACTTGCTTTGTTTTTGTTTTTAAAACTTAACCTTTATGTTAATAGCATTGTTTAATAAGGGATCCTAAACAGAGGATATCCATTCCTGAGCTTCTGGCACATCCATATGTTCAGCTTCAAACTCATCCAGGTACTTCTTTAAAAATAAATTTATTACCCAATTGGTAATATCAACAACCTTCTGACTACTCTTTTCCTGCATGCCTCCTTCCTTAAGGAAGTTCTTTAATGCTAAATACTAAAATAAATGAGATCGCCTTCCTTTACTTGCTGGCATTCATTTTTACTTATCCTAGGAAAGGGACTATGATCAGTGATAAATTATAAGAATGTAGTTATTGTGCTTTTAAGCAGAATACACATTTATATATGAACTTCTATTTTTCTTACTTGATACCAGTGTGCTATTAATTCTATATATATTTTACACCTGGGCTTCATAGGTGGCTCAGTGGTAAAGAATCTGCCTGCCAAGCGTTCAATAAATTCTCTGGAGGAGGAAATGGCAACCCACTCCAGTATTCTTGTGGGAGATCCCATGGAAGAGGAGCCTGGTGGGCTATAGTCCATGAGACTGGACATGAGTCAGACACAACTTAGCAACTAAACAACAAAACCAAATTATTTTATAGGTAACCAGATGGCTAAGGGAACCGCTGAAGAAATGAAATATGTTCTGGGCCAACTTGTTGGCCTGAATTCTCCTAATTCCATTTTGAAAGCTGCTAAAGTGAGTATGTCTATGCTCTGTCTACACTATTTTAATTGTTTTGTATAGTTTGGTGAGTTAGGCACTTAAACAGGTAAACCAAAGGAAAATTGGCCCAGTCATTAGATGTGTGAAGTGTGTTTCTGTATTTAGATACTTAATATGTGCTTTTTAACAAATACAGATTTATTTGATTTACACTCTTATAATGGGCAGACAGCACAATTGAAAATGGATTGTCATATAAGGTGCACTGAAAAGATTGCTGTCAAGTAGGTCTCAACCAGACTAAATTCAGTAAAGAATCTTTTAAATCAACCCCATTTTTAACACAGCTTTTGAATTTATTTCTTATAGCCAATTTTATCTTTAAACCATCTTAGACAAATCACAGTATCACATATAATGACTTCTGGGGAGCTGTATATAGCAGTCAGTACTTTTCTCAAAGCAAATGTCTCAAACCTGTTAGTCTCCCAGTGCCTGTTTATACCATAATGTTTTGGATCTCGCTGACATTAAATACCTAATCATTTAACACTGTATACATAATTGACTTTAGTTACTAGTTTAATATTTCAGCTATAACATTATTGTAAAATTACAGTAACTTAAACTGAAAAACACTTTTAGCTCTCTGGATAGGGATAACACCAATCTAAGATGTTAAGAACTTGAATACATTTCTGGAGGTATTTATTACATATTTACCATTATATTTGCATTTATATAAGGTAAATTTTTTTCTTAAGTTTTCTTGAGGGCTAATAGCTAAATCAATGGCTTTAGGAATTGAAATTGGACCAAAATTTGTTATGTAATTTTTCTAAAATAAAAGTATCAAAGTTTATTTCAACTAAAAGTATATTTCCTGTTGATTTTATTTTACAGTATAGGACTTTACCTAAGACTGGCTTTATTTAAGAGAAAGTAAGGTATCTTGTAATAACATAATGAAAAGAATATATAGAGGAACAGACAGATATAAATATATCTGAATCACTTTGCTATATACCAGAAACACAATATTATAAATCAGCTTTATAATACTTCATTTAAAAAGTTTTGCTATGTAAAACTATGTACATCAGCTATAAAAGAAAAAGTAAGGGAGATTAAGGTGACCTTGAGGATGCATCCATACACTTAAAAATAACTGTTACATTTTTCTTCTAGAAAAATTGAGCTGCATCTCATGATAGCTGATTCTTAGGCCAAGCTAGGTGTTTAAAACCTTTAATTATCTCCAATAGTGTATAAAATAATTTATAATTATAAGAACAATAGAGAAATGTCTTACATATTAGAAGGTATGAAGTTAATTAAACCTTTGTTAATCTGATTTATAAATATTACAAATCAGATGTGTGTTTTTAATTTCAGACTTTATATGAGCAATACAGTGGTGGTGAAAGTCATGATTCCTCTTCATCATCGAAGACTTTGGCAAAAAAATGGGAAAGAAAATGATTTGTGGTTACTCATGAACTGTCAGGTATCACCTGTAAAATATCGGGACTGTTAAACTCTTGATTCTCTGTGGAAATCTCTTGAAGACAGCTTCACTCTGAAATGTTACTGACAGAAAAACTCAGTGGATTATCCGCAAAAGAAAACTGTAAAAACCTGCTAATGGCACTGTATGTATTAAATTGTAGAACTGTTTTCGCTTTTATGCTTCCCTGTAAATCTAATCTATTTGATATCATTTTCACACTTGGGGTAGTAGATGGAAAATGGAAATGTATTCTGAAGAACTATGTAAATAGGCTTTGTATAATATAAAATGACACTAAATTCTCAAAGTTATAGAATTGTTTTCTTCAAGCGAATATACTGTTGGTGAGGCAACAGATTTCTTAATGACAACAGGTTAAGGGAAACATGAGAGTAGACCTTCGTAAATTAACTCTGGGGGAAAATTCCAAAGGTTTCAAATCCTGAAAAAGATTTCCCGTTGTTTCATGGTACTGGTAATACTTCATCATTGTAGAGCTGTACTTGTCTCTTTTAATTATCTTTGATTCTTCATAATATCTTTGCTTTGGGTGTTCAGAGTGTCATGCTGGATTCCTAGAAGTAGGCAGTATAGAGCATGACCTCATTGTATGACTTGCTTAATGATGAGCAATTACAAATGTGGTCCCAGAATTTCTGAGTCTAAATCTAACAGGTTACTTAAAGATATTATCATATAGTATTCTTTTCCCCAATTTTTTCTTTAGATTTTGATAGACTTTTTTTTTTTATTAAGACTTTATTTTTAGAATAGTTTTGGATTCACAGCAAAATTGAGGGGAAGGTGCAGAGATTTCCCATTTAACCCCTGACCCGACACATGCATGGCCTGCCTCCCTATCAACATCCACCACCAGAGTGGTACTATTGTTACATTTAATGAACCTACATTGACACACTAATAATCACCCAAAGTCCATAGTATATATTACAGTTCCGTCTCGGTGCTGTGTGTTCTAGGGATTCAGACAAATGTATAATTACATCCATCATTATGCTATTTTAAGAGTGTTTTCACTGCCTGAAAAATTCTCTGTGCTCCACCCGTTTATCTCTCTCCTACTTCTAACCCCTGGCAACCACTGATCTTTTCACTGCATCCATAATTTTGCCCTTTCTAGAATAATCGAATATAGCTGGGATTGTACAGTGTTTAGCCTTTCAGATTAGCTTCTTTCATTTAGCAATATGCATTTAGCCTAGTAACATCCACCTTCCTGTCTTTTCATGGTTTGAGAGCTCATTTCTTTTTAGTGCTTAATAGTATTCCATTGTCCAGATGTACCACGATTTATCCATTCACGTACTGTAGGCCATCTTGATTGCTTTCAAATTTTGGCAATTATGAATAAAGCTGCTCTAAACATCTGTAAGTAGGTTTTTGTGTGATATTCAGCTTCAAAGAGTTGAATACCAAGGAGCATGATTGATATGGTTAAAGTATGTTCAGTTTTGTAAGAAACTGCCAAACTGTCTTTTTGCATTTTCTCTAACAGTCAATGAGAGTTTCTGTTGCTCTGTATCCTTGTCAGCATTTGATGGTGTTCATCATGTTCCACATTTTGGCCCCTCTAGTAGATTTGTTGTGACATCTCATTGTTCTTTTTATTTGCATTTCCCTGTTGACATATATTGTTTAGAGAGTCTTTTCATATACTTACCATCTGATAGCTTCTTTAGAGAGATCTTTTCTCCTTTTTCAAAGATCTGTTAACTGTATTTATGGGTAGTCTATTTCTGGGCTATCCATTCAGTTCCAGTAATCAGTTTAGCTTTTCCTTCATCAATAAACGCTGTCTTGATCATTGTCACTTTATAGTAAGTCTTGAAGTTAGGCAGTGTCAGTCTTCCAACTTTCTTCTCTTTTAGTAATGCCTTGACTATTCTGGGTTATCTGCCAATTCATGTAAACTTTAGAATCTCTTTGTCAATATCCATAAGGAAACTTGCTAGAATTTTGATTGGGATTGCATTGAATCTGTAGATCAAATTGGGAAGAACTGACATCTTGACAATATTGAGTCTTCTTGTTCCAAGAACATTTATTCTCCATTTATTTAGCTCTTCAGTTTTCCTCATATAGACCTTGTACATACATTGTTAGATTTATACATAAGCATTTCATTTTGGGCAGGGGCTGGCTAATGTAAATGGTTGGAGAAGGAAATGGCAATCCACTCCAGTATTCTTGCCTAGGAAATCCCATGGACAGAGGAGCCTGGCGGGCTACAGTCCATGGAGTCTCAAGAGTCGGACAATACTAAGCAAGTAAACCACCACCGATGTAAATGGTATCGTGTTTTTAATTTCAAATTCCACTTGTTCTTTGTGGTTATATAGGAAAACAATCAATATTTGCTGTTGTTGGTTATTTGTTTCAGGAGTGTTTTATTGATTTTTTTATTTTTTATTTTCTGTATACATGATAAAGTTTCTCACTATCAGGTATGCTGTTTGCTGTATGATTTTTTATGGCTATTCTTTATCAGATTGAGAAATCTCTGTTTCTAGATTGCTGAAAGTTTTTATCATAAATGGGTATTTGATTTTATCAAATGCTTTTTCTGTATCAATATTAATAATGATTATGTGATTTTTCTTTTTTTAGCCTGCTGACGTAATGGATAACTGTATGGCTGTTAGTGTAGCTGACATCGTCTTGGGCCCTTCTAGTTTCTCCTGTCCCCCTGCCGACCTTAAGCAGGATTGTACTGTGTCTTGTTTTCAAGCCCCTGCCCCTGCCCTAAGTTAGCTGTGCAATTGCCCCCGTGGCCCCTCCAGTGCACAGTGCAGCTGTCACTGCTTCTGCCCAGTCCCACCCTATAATCAACTTACCCTATCAATTTTTATTGATCTGTTTTCAAAAAAAAATCAGCTGTTGGTTTTGTTGATATTTCTCTTCTGAGTTCCTGTTTCCAATTTCAGTGATTTCTCCTCTAGTTTTTATTAATTTTTTTTCTTCTGTTTGGATTTAATTTGCTTTTCTTTTTTGGTTTTCTAAAGTACAGACTTAAATCACTGATTATAGATCTTTCTTGTATTCTTATTTAATTTTGCTGTAAATTTTATTTTATGTACTGCTTTTACTGTATCCCATAAATTTTGATAAATTCTATTTTCATTTCTATTAATTGAAATATCTTAAAATTTCTCTCCAGGGTGTGAATTCTAGGAAGCAGAGATCATCATGGGCTACTTTTGAGACTCACTACCAGCAAATGTTAGCTCTCTTTATGATTATTTTTCCCTATTTCATACAGATTTGAAAACTTATCCTTAAGAGTGTTGGGCTAAATTACCTTTTCCCTTTTTTAAAAAAAGTAACTGTTTTACATATGTATATATTCTTAATCAGTATATTGATACCTCCTTAATTTGTTCTTGAAAAATCAGATCTTCTATGTAAAAATAACATTTCATAAAATAGTAAAACACCCTTAAACAAGGGACAAGCTATCAAGTTAGGATTACAGTGTTTAAAATAACGTCTTCTGATTGCTGAATTATGTCCAGTTTTGCCCTATGTATTTTGAGACTATTTCACTAGATGCATACAAGCTTGGAATTTTTTTTTTATCTTCCTGTTAAATACAATGGTCACCATTTCATAGGGATTCTCATTGATTTATAAATATATATTTGTCTTGGCCTTTCTGTGTTTCTTTGGTTAATAGTTGCCTCATACACACATATATTCTTTAATTTCTGTGTCCTTTTAGGAATATCCCTTGTAAATAACATACCTGAATTTTACCTTATATTGTCACTGGCAATTTCTTTCTTACCTGACAAATTTAATCTATTAATATTCATTATGATTATATTAAATGTGTTCCTACTACATATGCTTGTATTTCTGTTTAATCTATTTGTTCTATGCTTCCTTTTTTTTTAGTCACCTTTCCCATCTTTTTTCCTAGTTTTGTGTTTCTTTTTCTATTTAATAATTTCCACACCGATGGCTTAGAATTTTATTTCACTTTTTTTCTTTTCAGTTGTTAGTCTTAAATTTTACCATGCTTATTTAACTTAACAAAGATCTAAGCAAATATCTCGACTTCCTGCCAGAGAATTCAATGACTTTAATGTATTTTAAATACATTAACACAACTTCTGTGGCATCGCGGTATAACAGTTTTATCCTACTATAACCCCATAGACTATTATCATTTTATACAAACAATATTTATTTAAGATTCACATAAACATTATTTTTTTCTGGTCTGAATTCTAAACTGATAGCTATTTTCTGTTTGCACATTGAGGTTATTATTTTATGCCTGGTTTCCATTATTGCTATTAGAAACTCTTCTATCCATCTCATTATTATTTCAAAATAAGTGATCTACCTTTCTCTTTGGCTGATTTTAAGGTCTTTCTACCTTTTGTAATCTGTTATTTCACTAAATTATGGCTAGTCTTTTTTTTTCTTCTTTTAATTGTTTGGTACATATTATGCTTTCCAAGTGTTTGGAATCACATATCTTCTTGACTCAAAATTTCTTAGCTACTATGTCTTCAAACTTTTTAATTTTTAAGAATTCCATTTGGTTATTTTTCGAATGTGCCCATTTTTCCTTGCTGATTTCTTCCTTCTTCCTCAAATGTGTGATTCTTTAATGTTTTTATATTATTATTCTTTAATCATTTTACATGGAACAATTTTAATTTCATACCTATGATTCCAGTCACATTTCTGCATTGAAATCTTTTTTTTCTAACTCTTATAGTGGTTTTTTTTTTTTTTTTTTTACTGAATTGGAGATCTCTAAGACCACTCCCAAGTTTGATGATTTGCTCAGAGAATGCAGAGGATTCAGTGTATGGTTATGGCTTATTCTAGTGAAAGGGTATAATTAGCAAAGGAAAAGGTGTGTGGAGCAAAATCCACAGGAAACAAGACATTAGGTCCGAGGGTCCTTTCCCAGTGGTTCACATAGGGTGCACTTAATTTCCTAGCAACAGTTTGTGACAATACCACAGAAGTGCATTAGGGAGTTGGCACCTTGGGTTTTTAGTGGGGCCTGATCACATACTCACCCTTTGTCTGGGATGTACCAAAGTTTTAGGCTCCCAGAAGGAAAGTAGATGTTTAGCTTAAACCAGATTGCTTCTTCGTCACAGTTTAGGCATAGGGACCCATTCTTACTACTTAGGTAATGCTGGGAACCCTTGCGAAATCCTAGTTCCCAGACTCCAGCCAAGGGCCAGCCTTACAAGAAAGCCTTTTTAAGGACAGCAGTCTCAGGCTTGCCATGTTGACTCTTCTGTATGCTTCCCTTTTTGTGAGTTTTGTTGGTCTTTGTGATGTATTTGCTTGATCTCAATTGTTGGAAGTCCTTAAGGAAGATGGTGTTTGCTATTAAACCAGTATTAGTATCAGAGTAGGTTATTGTCATGGTAACAAGCAACCCTAAAAGTATTAATAGCTTTAAGCAATAAAGTTCTGTTTCCTGCTAATTTCTATGGGGGAGGAAGGAGGACACTTTTGGGTTGTCCTTACACTCTCAGACCCAGACTCAGGTTGCCATGGCAGACAGAAAGGGAAAGTGTGATAAATTTTACAATGTCTCTTACAATTACTCCTTGAAAGTGACATCCTTGACTTCCATACACAATTCATTGGCTAAAGAAGTTACATGGCTTAATAACCCTGTGTTCAAAAAAGAAAATGCTAAAAATATATGATGAACAACACTAATTAAAAGTTAACAGAAGATATAGCAATACCCTTTCTTATTTTGCTTCAAACAGGGGTTCCTACCCTGTAGTTCACGGCTTCCCAGGACTGCTGGGTGTGGAGTGACACAAAGAGAGTAGAAGTATTTTCTTTTTTTGGGCTCTGTTGAGTCTTCATTTCTGCTCAGCTTTTCTCTACTTGCTGCAAGTGGAGATTGCTCTCTAGTTGCAGTGCTCGGGCTTCTCATTGGGGAGGCTTCCGTGGAGCACGGGCTGTAGGGCATATGTGCCTCAGTCGCTGTGGCACACGGGCTTAGCTGTCCCATGGTGTGTGGGATCTTCCCAGATCAGGGGTTGAACCCATGTCTCCTGCATTGGCAGGCGGATTCTTTACCACCGAACCACCAGGGAAGCCCAGAATAGAAGTATTCTCTTTTGTGTCACTTTGGTGGGTTTTTATCTTATGCTCCTTTCCCGAAGAGCAACTTTGGGGTGCTCTCCATGGTATTCTCCTTCCTCTTTCTCTTTTCTTTCTTCCTTCCTCTCTGCTCTACTTCTCCACTTTTACCTCCAGGGAGAAAGTATATTGTACTGAAGAGGAAAATGTATTTGTAATGACATTACTTAATTGCTTAATAGTTAAAGTAAGAAATAACTTTTATTGGGTTACAATGTTTGTAGAGCCATGATTGTGTGTGTGTGTAGGTGTGTGTGTAAAATGTATGTATGTATGTATAGATACTGAGTTAGTCAGAAAGTACATTTGAGTTTTTCCATAAAGAACTTTTTGGGCAACCATATATATATATATATATATATATATATATATATATATATATATATA
>NW_024070188.1:7289840-7397414 GCF_014754425.2 Oryx dammah
ATATATATATATATATATATATATATATATATATATATATATATATAACCAGTTTGTATACTGTTATTAGAAATGTACTAAATTAGTGCATTTGAGAGAATAAGATCATAAAGGTCCTCATAGCCACAAATAGGGTAAGGAGGGTGATTGAGGATGGTTGTTTTATATTCTGGCTTCAACTTCACCAGTGAGGTAAAGCAAGAACACAGTTGGTACTCAAGCAAGTAGAGCAGAGGGTCCGGCCCAAACTCTGTAACAAAGTCTTCACTTAGTTCAGGGATATTATAATGTCCTTATAAGATACATATTATGTGTATGTATGTATGTGTGTGTGTGTGTATATATATATATATATATATAAAAAGAGGTATAATATGCTTTTTTAAAAGCATTTGCAAATGAAGAACAGTGATAACTAGTCATGGAGCAATGGTGGACTAGCTAACTCTACCCAGGAGGAAAGTCTAATGGAGTTTGTGGTGGTGGTGGAGTCAGGGTGGGGTGAGCTGAAGGCAGATAGCGGAGCAGTGGAGAAGGATTGGAGAAGGGTTAGGAACCACACTGGGAAGGCATCCTGGGGGAGATTGAGCATGCCACCTTCCTTCCCTTTGGTGGGACAGATCGGAGGGCATCAAGGGCAGACACACTGAAACCATACTCACAGAAAACTAGTCAATCTAATCACATGAGGACCACAGCCTTGTCTAACTCAATGAAACCAAGCCATGCCCGCAGGGCACCCCAAGGTGGGCGGGTCATGGTGGAGAGGTCTGACAGACCGTGGTCCACTGGAGAAGGGAATGGCAAGCCACTTCAGTATTCATGCCTTGAGAACCCCATGAACAGTATGAAAAGGCAAAATGATAGGATACTGAAAAAGGAACTCCCCAGGTCATTAGGTGCCCATACTCCTGGAGATCAGTGGAGAAATAACTCCAGAAAGAATGAAGGGATGGAGCCAAAGCAAAAACAATACCCAGCTGTGGATGTGACTGGTGATAGAAGCAAGATCTGATGCTATAAAGAGCAATATTGCATAGGAACCTGGAATGTCAGGTCCATGAATCAGGGCAAATTGGAAGAGGTCAAACAAGAGATGGCAAGGGTGAACGTCGACATTCTAGGAATCAGCGAACTAAAATGGACTGGAATGGGTGAATTTAACTCAGATGACCATTTTATCTACTACTGTGGGCAGGAATCCCTCAGAAGAAATGGAGTAGCCATCACGGTCAACAAAAGAGTCCGAAATGCAATACTTGGATGCAATCTCAAAACGACAGAATGATCTCTGTTCGTCTCCAATGCAAACCATTCAATATCACAGTTATCCAAGTCTATGCCCCAACCAGTAACGCTGAAGAAACTGATGTTGAATGGTTCTATGAAGACCTATAAGACCTTTTAGAACTAACACCCAAAAAAGATGTCCTTTTCATTATAGGGGACTGGAATGCAAAAGTAGGAAGTCAAGAAACACCTGGAGTAACAGGCAAATTTGGCCTTGGAATGCGGAATGAAGCAGGGCAAAGACTAATAGAGTTTTGCCAAGAAAATGCACTGGTCATAGCAAACACCCTCTTCCAACAACACAAGAGAAGACTCTACACATGGACATCACCACATGGTCAACACTGAAATCGGATTGATTATATTCTTTGCAGCCCAAGATGGAGAAGCTCTATACAGTCAACAAAAACAAGACCAGGAGCAGACTGTGGCTCAGATCATGAACTCCTTATTACCAAATTCAGACTCAAATTGAAGAAAATAGGGAAAACCACTAGACCATTCAGGTGTGACCTAAATCAAATCCCTTATGATTATACAGTGGAAGTGAGAAATAGATTTAAGGGCCTTGCTCTGATAGATAGAGTGCCTGATGAACTATGAGGTTCGTGACATTGTACAGGAGACAGGGATCCAGACCATCCCCATGGAAAAGAAATGCAAAAAAGCAAAATGGCTGCCTGGGGAAGGCTTACAAATAGCTGTGAAAAGAAGAGAGGCGAAAAGAAAAGGAGGAAAGGAAAGATATAAGCATCTGAATGCAGAGTTCCAAAGAATAGCAAGAAGAGATAAGAAAGCCTTCTTCAGCGATCAATGCAAAGAAATAGAGGAAAACAACAGAATGGGAAAGACTAGAGATCTTCAAGAAAATTAGACACCAAGGGAACATTTCATGCAAAGATGGGCTCGATAAAGGACAGAAATGGTATGGACCTAACAGAAGCAGAAGATATAAGAAGAGGTGGCAAGAATACACAGAAGAACTGTACAAAAAAGATCTTCATGACCCAGATAATCATGATGATGTGATCACTAATCTAGAGCCAGACATCTTGGAATGTGAAGTCAAGTTGGCCTTAGAAAGCATCACTACGAACAAAGCTAGTGGAGGTGACGGAATTCCAGTTGAGCTGTTTCAAATCCTGAAAGATGATGCTGTGAAAGTGCTGCACTCAATATGCCAACAAATTTGGCAAACTCAGCAGTGGCCACAGGATTGGAAAAGGTCAGTTTTCATTCCAATTCCAAAGAAAGGCAATGCTGAAGAATGCTCAAACTACCACACAATTGCACTCATCTCACATGCTAGTAAAGTAATGCTCAAAATTCTCCAAGCCAGGCTTCAGCAATACATGAACCATGAACTCCCTGATGTTCAAGCTGGTTTTAGAAAAGGCAGAGGAACCAGAGATCAAATTGCCAACATGCGCTGGATCATGGAAAAAGCAAGAGAGTTCCAGAAAAACATCTATTTCTGCTTTATTGACTATGCCAAAGCCTTTGACTGTGACAAGAAACTGGAAAATTCGGAAAGAGATGGGAATACCAGACTACCTAACCTGCCTCTTGAGAAATCTGTATGCAGGCCAGGAAGCAACAGTTAGAACTGGACATGGAACAACAGACTGGTTCCAAATAGGAAAAGGAGTATGTCAAGGCTGTATATTGTCACCCTGCTTATTTAACTTCTATGCAGAGTACATCATGAGAAATGCTGGACTGGAAGAAACAAGCTGGAATCAAGATTGCCGGGAGAAATATCAATAACCTCAGATATGCAGGTGACACCACCCTTATGGCAGAAAGTGAAGAGGAGCTAAAAAGCCTCTTGATGAAAGTGAAAGAGGAGAGTGAAAAAGTTGGCTTAAAGCTCAACATTTAGAAAACGAAGATCATGGCATACAGTCCCATCACTTCATTGGAAATAGATGGGGAAACAGTGGAAACAGTGTCAGACTTTATTTTTTGGGCTCCAAAATCACTGCAGATGGTGACTGCAGCCATGAAATTAAAAGACGCTTACTCCTTGGAAGAAAAGTTATGACCAACCTAGATAGTATATTCAAAAGTAGAGACATTACTTTGCCGACTAAGGTCTGTCTAGTCAAGGCTATGGTTTTTCCAGTGGTCATGTATGGATGTGAGAGTTGGACTGTGAAGAAGGCTGAGCACTGAAGAATTGATGCTTTTGAACTGTGGTGTTGGAGAAGACTCTTGAGAGTCCCTTGGACTGCAAGGAGATGCAACCAGTCCATTCTGAAGGAGATCAACCCTGGGATTTCTTTGGAAGGGATGATGCTAAAGCTGAAGCTCCAGTACTTTGGCCACCTCATGCGAAGAGTTGACTTATTGGAAAAGACTCTGATGCTGGGAGGGATTGGGGGCAGGAGGAGAAGGGGACGACCGAGGATGAGATGGCTGGATGGCATCACGGACTCGATGGACGTGAGTCTGAGTGAACTCCGGGAGATGGTGATGAACAGGGAGGCCTGGTGTGCTGCGATTCATGGGGTCGCAAAAAGTCGGACACGACTGAGCGACTGAACTGAACTAATACCTGGTAAATTGCCTCTTCCGTCTCATCTCTTGGGATAAATATAAACTAATCATGTGCTGTGTTAATCGTTCAGTCGTGTCCGACTCTTTGTGACCTCATGAACTGTATAGCCCAGCAGACTCCTCTGTCCATGGAATTCTCCAAGCAAAATAGAGGCTTTTCCTTTTGAATATGTGATTTAGTGCTTTTTGTTTGTTTTGTTGGAGTATGGTTGATTTACAATGTTTTAGTTTCAGGTGTACAGTGAAGTGATTTAGTTATGTACATACATATATCTGTTCTTTTTTAGATTCTCTTCCCATATAAGTTATTACAGATTATTGAGTAGTTCCCTGTGCTATATAATAGGTCCTTGTTGATTATCTATTTTGTTCATTTAGTGTTTTTTTAATTACAAAAGGAAAATAGTCTCATCTTAATCTACCTGAGAAGTAAAAGAGAAGCATAAATAATGCCTAATCGCATCACCCTGAGTTAGTTACTGGTAACAGTTGGCATATTTGCACAATTGAGATAATATATTAATAACTTTATCCTCCTGTTTTTTCACCTGCCTTTTCATAAGCATTTTCCTAAATCATTTAAACCTTTCATAAATATAATTTTGATTCCTATGAAATATATGAATGTAAAAAAATATATTTTTTAAATTTTGTGTTAAATAATTCAGAATAAACTATAACAATTTGTGTTAAATAATTCAGAATAAACTACAACAAAGCTGTTTTGCTTTTAAGGAATGGAAGTTAATCATTTATCCTGAAACATAACTAATAACATAAATCCATAAATATATAAAGACTGTGACACTGTCATGGATTTTTTTTTTTAACCTATCAGCAATTTGATATTAGATTTGGAAACTGAGATTTGGTTTTACATTTAAACCATTCCTGATGTGTAGTAGTCAACCCAGTGCCTTTGTAAGTAGATTGAATTTAACAATATTTTGCTGCTGCTGCTGCTAAGTCGCTTCAGTCGTGCCCGACTCTGTGTGACCCCATAGACAGCAGCCTACCAGGCTCCCCGTCCCTGGGATTCTCCAGGCAAGAACACTGGAGTGGGTTGCCATTTTCTTCAATGCATAAAAGTGAAAGTGAAGTTGTTCAACTTGAAGTGAAGTTGTCCAACTCTTCACAACCACATGGACTGCAGCCTATCAGGCTCCTCCGCCCATGGGATTTTCCATGCAAGAGTACTGGAGTGGGGTGCCATTGCCTTCTCCAACAATATTTTAGGGAGAAGAAAAGGCTGTCTAACCAGAAAATCCTGTTAGTTCCACTTTCAAGATATATCTCTAATTGGAAGTCCTCACCCACTGCACCTGTATCACCTTGGATCATTGCAGTAACTTTCTACCTGTTCTCCCTTCCTACCCGCTTCCACTTGCGTTGCTCCATACTGTGCTCTTCACAGAACATGCAGCTCGAGTTGCTCCTCTGCTCAATACCCTCCACCTGTGTATGCACGCTCAGTCTTGTCTGACTTTGTAACCCCATGGACTATAGCTTGCCAGGCTCCTCTGTCCATGGGGATTCTCCAGACAAGAGTACTAGAGTGGGTTGCCATTTCCTACTGCAGGGAGCCTTCTTGACCCAGGGATCAAAACTGTGTCTCTGCATCTCCTCCTGTATTGGCTGGTGGATTCACCACTGCTACACCTGGGAAGCCCTGCCGTCCACCTGAGGCACATCTAGTTTAGAATAAATGCCCATTGTCTTGAAGGTGGGGTTTCTGTATGCAGTCATATCTGGCCAAGGCCTTAGGGCCTTTGTCCTTGCTGTTCCCTTTCCTAGAATGCTTTTCCCCCAGTAGTCACTCTGCTTATTCCCTCATCTCTTTATGTTTGTTCAAGTGTCATTGTCCTAATAAGGCCTTGCTTAAACAGCATATTTAAAATCACAACCCCCTTTTCCCCCTGTGCTGCGTAATCCCTTTACTTGCTTTATTACTTTTAATATTAGTTATCCTCCTGAGTGAAAACTGACTGATAGTCGCTCAGTCGTATCCAACTCTGCGACCCCCATGGACTGCAGGCTGCCAGGCTCCTCTGTGGGGATTCTCCAGGCCAGAACACTGTAGTGGGTAGCTGTTTCCTTCCCCAGGGGATCTTCCCATCCCAAGGATTGCACCCAGGTCTCCCGCATTGCAGGTGGATTCTTTACCAGCTGAGCCACCATTCTAACATTCTCTAACATCCTCCTAACATTATCTATAATGGATTTAACTTTTTACTGTTCACTTCCCTCCATTGTAATACCAGGCTCATAAAGCAAACCTCTTATTAGTTTTCTTCATTACTGTGTCCCCAGTGCCTAATGCAGTGCCTGGCCGGTAATTGCCACCTGATACATATTAGTTGAAAGCATGAAGAAAGCTCTTCTTCCTGGAAAGGAAGAATTAGGACGCATTTCTTGTGGAGGTAGGATAGGAGCCACGTTCGCTATGTCCTTCCTACCCCAGGCTGAGGCTCTCCTGGCTCCACACGCTTGGCTGGCTGAGAGGGCCCCCTGGTGGTAAGGGTGGGAGGTACCGAGCGTGCCATTCACCCCAGAAGTTTGGAAGCCCGTGGCATAGTGAGTCAAGGTTCACAACCCCCAGGTTGGGTGTGGAGCAGCAGCAACAACATTTGTGGTTCTGGTCTTCAGCAGGAATTTCTGGTTTGGGTGTGAGTCTGCACCAATGACTGACTTGAAACTCTGCTGTAGGTCTTAGCCAGGGACCGGCTTGCTAAGTGGGTCAGGTCAGGTTGAAACACTGACGACGATTGCTAGTTACCTAGAGCTGTCCGGTCATTGCCCAGAGAACTTTCCTTGCGTTGTTGCAGATCATTGCATTCGTTTTGTCCTCAGCAACTGATCCTTGGTGCTTAACTTATGATTGGGGCAACATGGAACAAGTCAAGAAGGGTTCAGCTCAAGCAGCAACTCCTTATGACGAAGAATGTTTTTTTTTTTTTTTTACAAAGACTGAGTTTTTGGTCTTCTGATTATCAAGATGGCTCTACAGCCAACATTCTCCTTTTTTTTGCTGTGCCATACGGCATGTAGGATCTTAGTTCCCCAACCAGGGATCAAACCCATGCCCTCTGCAGTGGAAGTGAGGAGTCTTAACCACTGGACCACCAGGGAAGTCCCCACATTCTCTGTCTTTTTTCAGTCCACAGATTTGAACTCTGAACAGTTTTGTCTCCCTTTCCCCCCACTTTTCCTATACCTATCCCAACCACACACCGAATTTGTAAATGACTCCCTCCCATTCTTGCACTCTCATCTCTAAACGACCTCCTTCTCCTGACACTCCCGTGTCCGCCATTCCATCCTGTACAATGGTGGTTTTCAAAGTGTGCTTCCTCGAGTAGCAGCATCAGTGTTGTTTACCTGAAAATTGGGTTTTCCTCTTAGTGGGTGTCGAGCTAAAACATGCAACCAAGTCAGGAGAAGGAAGGATTTTTATTTGCAGTAAGTAAGGAGAACACCAGGGATCTTTCCCAAAACAGTGTCTCCCGGAATAGCAAAATTGAGGAAGTTTTAATTTAAGGGTACATGCATATTCATGAAAGTGCTTGAGCAGAGGAGAATTCAGCATAGAATTGGGGCGAGGGTTGGCAGAGTCCAGGCTTTAGTCGACTGAAGTCAAGAAGGTAATACTATCATTCTTTCCTCCAACTGGGTGGGGGGCCTTGCTTTGTGCAGAGTTCAAAGACATGTATCAGATTGTTCTTGTATCTGGAGGAAGATCTAGGGCTTTGTTTTATTGCTGAACTATTATTTTTTTAATTAATTTATTTTTAATTGGAGGATAATTGATTTACAATATCGTGTTGGTTTCTGCCATGCATCAACATGAATTAGCCATAGGTATACATATGTCCCCCTCCCTCTTGAATCTCCCTCCCACCCCATGAACTATTGTTTCTTGACTTGCTTTTCCTTTCTTCCTGCATTCTCTCCCTTCCCTTAAGTTCATTAATTAACTGAGGCCTGTTCAAGGGCAAAGCAGTGTGGCTAGGCTTAGATCACAAAATGGCTTGGGCAAAAATGGCTTCTCATGTCAAGAAAGCCATGCCTGGTTTTCTTATCCATGGACACCCTACCCTATCTGCTTACAGTATTGTTTGGGAATTTGTTAGAAATGAAGTTTTGGGGGCTTCTTCCCAGACCTCCTGGATCTTAGGAGGTGGGATTTAGCTTTGGGCTTTAACATGCCCTCCAAGTGAGAACCCCTGAGCTGCTAATGAACCTTGTAACCAGATTCACCTGCTAAAAACATTGTTTCATCAGTTCCTTCTTCAGCTCAAGTGTCTCCAATGACTGTTCCTTACAGGTGTGAGTTTGAACGGATCAACTCCCATCCTGCATGTCCTTTGCTCGGGTCAGACTCCTGCTCTCCCACATGTTTCTGCCATTCTCCACCCCATGCCCTCCATATTTACACATCATCTTTGAGTCTCCAGCAGCAGAACCCAAGTCTTAATCCTGAGGCCAGGCCAGAGCTCTCTTCTCCCTCTGAACTTATTCTAATCTTGTATGGTCTAATGCACATTTGCCTCTTGTTTATCCCACCTTGTATTGACAACCATTGCTTTCTGTATATGGCTTTGGTTTCCTCAAATAGATGATAAGCTTCTTAAGGTTTTATAATATTGAACATCCTAGCATTACATACACAAGACCTAATTACTTCCTTGTCTATCAGTCTTCCAAAACTGGCCTTATAATAGAACCCCTGGTGCATTTGTGAAAGGTGTGGGCTCACACCCTCACCCCCTGCCATAGACCTTTGGAACTGGACTCTTCAGGGGAAGGTCTTAACGATGCATAGTTTGAATAAGTACCCAAGTGCTTCCTCATCATCAAGCCATGTGTGTGAAATACCACTGTAAACATTGTGTTCAAACACTGATTTTTGTTGTTGCTGTTAAAATGACTTTTTTTTTCCTTTTTAAGATTTATTTATGTATGGCTGTGCTGGGTCTCCATTGCTGCTCACTGGATTTTCTCTAGCTTTGGCCAGCAGAAACTACTCTCTAGTTGCTGTTCTCGGGCTTCTCACTGCAGTGGCTTCCCTTGTTACAGAGCATGGGCTTTGGGCCCGTGGGCTTCAGTAGTTGTGCTTCGTGGGCTCTAGGGCACAGGCCAAGTAGCTGTGTCACACGGGCTTAGTTGCTCTGAGGCACATGGGATCTTCCCTGACCAGGGATTCAACCTATGTCCCTTGTATTGGCTGGAGGATTCTTTACCACTGAGCCACCAGGGAAGCCCAAGATGGCTTTTTGATTGAAAGAAACAAACAGGAAGGTAGGAGGCTTGGTTAGACACACCCTGTAAACACATGATAGATACTTGTTGAATGCCTGAGTCTGAAAACGGAGCTGAGACGACATCAAGGAAGGTGAATGGAGGCGTCAGATAGCAGAATATACCAGTAAGAGGAAAGAGGAGTGACGGGAAACCAATGCAAGTGGACAGTTTGATTTAGATAACACCCTATTTCTCCTGAGAGGAGCATGTCACCTTCATGCCAATTGGTGACTAGGAATTCAGGATGTAAGGTGAGCACATGAGTAGAAATCAGGGGAGATGATGACCGAAAAAAACCATTTTGTCTTGCCTCGTTTTGTGAGCTGAGTGACTTTGACACTCAGGAGTCAAGGAACTGCTTCCTTCCTGAGTTGTAATTGTAGAAATGCCTTAAAAGGGCAGTCTTCTTAGAATATGTCACTCAGTAGATGAAGAAACAGCTATGAAAATTAGCAAGTTGCCCAAGGATATGCTGCTGTTTCTTTTCAGAGTAGAAACTAGGATCCAGATCTTGACTGACCATCCCAGACCTCTTATTTTTTCTTGAAATCTCTATAGCTTTTTTTTTTTAAAGAAAACTATGTTAATTTTTAAGAGTCTGTATCTTATGAATCTTTATTTATCTAGGTGAGAGTAATTAATACCTAACTTGATCCTAGATTTTCAGAAGTGAGACGTAATTTTAAAAAAGGTTTAATAACTGAGATGAACTTAAATTATGAGGTAAAAGCAACTGTCAGAGTGATTGGCATAGGCTTGGCCTTTAATGCCTCTGTTTTTCTAATCTTTGAATTATAATTCACGTCCTCACCTGAAAGTTTCTCCTCATCCCTTGTTTGCATAATTTAGGGCATTGTCTTTGGAGTTATTCAGATATGAATTTGAACCCTGGCTCTGTCATGCTCTGTGTAATTTTTTCATAATTGCTTAATCTCTCCAAGCCTTGCTTTCTCCACTACAAAATGAAACTGACAATACCTTACAAGTTTTATCAAGAGAACACACTGGTCACAGCAAACACCCTATTCCAACAACACAAGAAATGACTCTACACATAGACATCATCAGATGGTCAATCCCGAAATCAGATTGATTTATTCCTGCAGCCAAAGATGAAGAAGCTCTATACATTCAGCAAAAGCAAGACCTGGAGCTGACAGTGGCCCAGAACATGAACTCCCTATTACAGAATTCAGGCTTAAATTGAAGAAAGTAGGCAAAACCACTAGGACATTCAGGTATGACCTAAATCAAATCCCGTATGATTATACAGTGGAGGTGATGAATAGATAAAGGATTAAACCTGGTAGAGATCTCAAATGCCTGAAGAACCATGGACAGAGGTCGATAACATTGTGCAGGAGGCAGTGGCCAAAGCCATCCCCAAGAAAAAGAAATGCAAGAAGGCAAAGTGGTTGTCTGAGGAGGCCTTACAAATAACAGAAGAGAAGAGAAGCAAAAGGCAAGGAAGAAAGGGAAAGACATAGCCAACTGAATGCAGAGTCCAGAGAAAGGCAAGGAGAGAGAAGAAGGCCTTCTTAAATGAAAAATGCAAAGAAATAAAGAAAAACAATAGAATGGAGAAGACTAGAGATCTCTTCAAGAAAATTGGAGATACCATGGGAACATTTCATGCAAAGATGGGCATGATGAGGGACAGAAACAGTAAGGACCTAACAGAAGCAGAAGAGTTTAAGAGGTGGCAAGAATACACAGAACTAACTATACAAAAAAGATCTTAATGACCTGGATAACCACGATGGTGAGGTCACTCACCTAGAGCCAGATATCCTAGTGATTGAAGACATGCTACCTCAAGTGGGCCTTAGAAAGCATTACTACGAACAAAGCTAGTGGAGGTGATGGAATTCTAGCTGAGCGATTACAAATCCTAAAAGATGATGCTGTGAAAGTGCTGCACTCAATATGCCAGGAAATTTGGAAAACTCAGCAGTGGCCACGGTGGAAGAGGTCAGTTTTCATTTCAATCCCAAAGAATGTTCAAACTACCATACAGTTGTACTTATTTCACATGCTAGTAAGGTTATGTTCAAAATCCTTCAAGTTAGACTTCAGCACTATTTGAACTGAGAAATTCCAGAGGTACAAGCTGGTTTTAGAAAAGGTAGAGGAACCAGAGGTCAAATTGCCAGCATTCATTGGATCATAGAGAAAGTAAGGGAATTCCAGAAAAACATCTACTTCTGCTTCATTGACCACGCTAAAGCCTTTGTGTGGATCACAATAAACTGTGGAAAATTCTTAAAGATATGGGAATACCAGACTACCTTATCTGTCTTCTGAGAAACATCTATGTGGGTCAAGAAGCAACAGAATCAGACATGGAACAACTGACTGGTTCAAAATTGGGAAAAGAGAACGAGAAGGCTGTATATTGTCACCCTGCTTATTTAACTTATGTGCAGAGTACATTATGGGAAATGTTCGGCTGGTTCACTCACAAGCTAGAATCAGGATTGCCGGGAGAAATATCAACAACCTCAAATATGCAGGTGATACCACTCTAATGGCAGAAAGTGAAGAGGAACTAAAGAGCCTCTTTGAAAGTGAAAGAGGAGAGTGAAAAAGGTAACATTCAAAAAACTAAGATCATGGCATGCAGTCCCATTACTTCATGGCAACTAGAAAGTGAAAAAGCAGAAGCAGCGACAGAGTTTAGTTTCTTGGGCTCCAGAATCACTTCACATGGTGACTGCAGCCATGAAGTTAAAAGATGCTCCCTCCTTGGAAGGAAAGCTGTGACAAACCTAGACAGCATAGTTAAAAAGCAGAGACATCACTTTACTGACAAAGGTTCATATAAGGAAAGCTCTTCCAGTAGTCATGTATGGATGTGAGAACTGGACTATAAAAAGGCTGAGCACTGGAGAACTGAAGCTTTCAAATTGTGCTAGAGAAGCCTGTTGAGAGGCTCATGGATCAAACCAGTCAATGCTAAAGGAAATCAATCGTAAATATTCATTGGAAGGACTGATGCTGAAGCTCCAATACTTTAGCTATCTGATTCAAAGAGCCGACTCATTGGAAAAGACCCTGATGCTGGGAAAGACAGTGCAGGAGAAGAAGGGAGCAGCAGAGGCTGGGATAGTCAGATAGTATCACCAACTCAATGGACATGAGTCTGAGCAAACTCCAGGAGATAGTGAAGGACAGGGGTGCTTGGCTTGCTGCAGTCCACGGGGTCACAGACATGATTTAGCAACTGAACAACATCAGTACTTTACATGATTACTCGGAAAAGTGAATGTCATGATGCTTCAGAGTACTTAGCACAATACTAGACACTTAATAAGTACTTAATATATATGGCTTATTTTTTATTATTGATATGCAATTAAACTTTAGTCCAATCTATACTTTCTCATTATGAGGCAGTAATGGAAAGAGAGTGTGGTTTGAGGCAACTATCTGAGGTTGAATCTTGACCCCACTGCTTACTACTTGTGTGATCTTGGAAACATTACTTAACTGTTCCAGGCCTCAGTTATTGTCCCCATTTTACAGACGAAGACCCTGTTCCTAATTTGCAGGGTCACAGTGGGCAATGAATGAGTCAGTATATGAAAAGTGCTTAGATAAGTGCATGGCACAGCAGAAGTACCCAGTAAATATTCGAATTAATGTATTTCTTTCAGTACGTATTGGCTTGAGATTTTTCCGACTTTGAAGAGATCCCTTCCTCTTGGCAAGACTGAACTTGAAAAACTCTTTTCTTGTCATTCTCCTATTCTATGTCTGTATTTGCACCTGATGGCCTACACCTCCCAAATCTTTTATTTCCTACCTTTCTCCCTGTTGAAGTTAGAGGAACCCTTTGCTCCATAATCAGAAAATAACCCATTATGCATGAAAGAAATGGTCAGCAGTAAAGGAACAAGAAGACTGATGATAATGTTACCGGTTTAAAATAATTTTTAAAAACTAGAGGACTTACCTCAGAGAAGGCAATGGCACCCCACTCCAGTACTCTTGCCTGGAAAATCCCGTGGATGGAGGAGCCTGGTGGGCTGCAGTCCATGGGGTTGCTAAGAGTCGGCCACGACTGAGTGACTTCACTTTCACTTTTCACTTTCATGCATTGGAGAAGGAAATGGCAACCCACTCCAGTGTTCTTGCCTGGAGAATCCCAGGGACGGGGGAGCCTGTTGGGCTGCCGTCTATGGGGTCGCACAGAGTCAGACACGACTGAAGTGACTTAGCAGCAGCAGAGGACTTACCTGATGTTCCAGTGGTTAAAACTCCATGCTCTCACTGCTGGGGGCATCGGGATAATCCTACATGCCGTGGGGCATAGCACCTCCTCCAAAAAAAAAAGGAAAATTTGAGGATGTTAAAAAGGAAATTAATGATCTAGACAGAATAGAAATTATGCTAGATTATTTCCTATTTAGTTGTCATGTGAAGGAAATAATACATCTTTCTGCTTGCCCAAAGACACATTCTTTTATTCATTCCTTTTTTTCTGTATTTTCAACAAGTAGCCTGAGAACTCTCATTCTGGTCTGCCTCGCTGCCAGTCCAATCTTGTGCCCATCCAGTGCTTCGTCTGACACCCTTGCTGGTCGGCTTCTAGAGGGTAGCCATCTCCCTATCCTGTGTGCCACTGTGTGGTTGCCGTGCGCACACACTAACTGCCTGCTCACAGCTCTTCCATCTTTCTGCCTGGAAGCAGGGCTCAGGTTCCACAGAGGTGTCCAGACCCCCCTCCAAGGGACTCAGAGAAAACTGGCTCTGTCCCTGGCTCTAGGAGTCAATCTTGATTGGCTGAAGCCCTACTTGGTAGTCTCATTGTTCCGCCAAAGACAACTTCAGTTCTAGGCACAGATCTCAATTCTGGCAAATGAAATACAAAGGGAAGTCAGGGAGTTCTTGGAAGTATATCCTAGTGGTAAAAATAAACTTGTGGAAAGAAGCAGTACCTAGTCTTCTGGATGTAGTCATGTCTGCAGTGATCTTAAACTAGTCGCTCCCCTGCAACTGTGAAGGGGATTAGAAGGAGGAGGGCAGACCAGAAGGGTGGGAAAAAAGCATGGATCCTTGGGGATGTACCGGAGCATGAGGTTAGCCCTGAAGCCATCTCACTGTGGAAGTTCTTGTTTTATGGGATAATAACTTTTCCTTAAGCCAATTTGGGGACTTCCCTGGTGGTCTAATGGCTAAGACTCCATGCTCCCCACATAGGGGGCCTGGGTTCTATCCCAGGTCAGGGAACTAGATCACAACTCAGAGTTTGCTTGCCACAACTAAAGATCCTGTGTGCTGCCTCTAAGACCTGGCACAACCAAATAAGTAAGTAAGTAAATAAATAGTTTTTAAAATAGTCATAATTAAGCCAAGCTGCATGTCATCTGTTATATGTAGTTGAAAGCATCCTAAATAGTACACATACCCTTGTTCTGCTTGGACACAGACATTTTCTCTAGGCCTCTTCACTTCTACTGCCTCGGTGAGTATCCCAGCCCAGAATAACAAGCCTCTCCTTTGAGCTCCTTTATCCACTCAGTGTGGCCTCTCCATGTTTATCTCTTCCTATAAATGCAAGACCCTGATATACCTTTTTGGTTCCCAATGTCCAGCACACTGCCTGAAAAACAGGCACTTAATTGCCAGTGGTACTTAGGATGGAAAGAGAACAACTCTGGCCTTTACCGTCTGCATGTTGGTTGGCACTCATTTGCATGGTCAGCAGTATGTTTTAATGGAAAGAGGGTAGATTTAGGGGTTGATGGACTTGAGCCCCAGCTTCATCACGTGCTGACTGCGGGTTCTCCTGCCACTTCCTTAACCTCTCTCAATGCCTTTTCCCCCTTATGTACAATATGGTTAACAATACCTTACTGCATTATTTTGAGAATGAAGTGGAGCAAGGAATACAAAATGACAAGGACATACTGGACACTTGATGGCATCGTGTACAATAGCTGATTCTATGTGACTAGATAGGCAACTTCTCCCGAGTTTGTGATTGCTAAAGAGAACGCATGGAAAGAGGACAGTCAGCAGTGGTTGGAGGAAGTGAAGAACTGGATATTTCACTAATATATGTAATTTCACTAATATTCTGAATATACAAATGAGGAAACAGGCCCAGAACTGTTCTAAGACTTAAGTCTTACTGTTCTTGGATGCTTTTTTTTTTTCAATCTTTGGCTGCACTGGGTCTCCTTTGCTGCACATGGCCTTTCCCTAGTTACTGCCAGCAGTGGCTACTCTCTAGTTGCAGTGCTCAGGCTTCTCATTGTATTGACTTCTCATTGCAGAACATGGCTTCTAGGGAGTGCTGGTTTCCGTAGTTGTGGCACAGGCAGTTGGTTGCCCCGAGGCATGTGCATTCTTCCCTGACTAGGAATCGAACCCATGTCCCCTGCACAGGCAGGCAGATTCTTAACCACTGAACCACCAGGGAAGTCCTCTTGGGTGCATTTTAATGTACACAAATGAGCTTCTTGCCCCAGATTAAGATACATTTACTCCTCAACTTTGTCCCTTCTTCTTGCATTGAGGCTCAGGTCAGGTGACAAAGAAGAGGATGTCAATATGAAATACTTTGAAGACCAGGCTAAGTGAAACTGGGTAAGAAAGAATCTGTTACAGGATCTACAAAAAGAATCATTGCATCCTTCCTGAGAGACATGATATGAAAATTGGTATTGTGAAGTAAAAGAGTAAGTAGTAAGGGGAATCATCTCTGTTCCAATTTTGACACCAGGAGAGATGTTTTAACTGCAGCAGTTTGATTAATCTTATTTCCCTCATCTATAGATGCTTTCGCTCTCTAAAGCACGTTTTCTCCTTGTTATTTGAAAGATCACAGTAAAGGAGAGGAAGAGAGTGGAGAGCAAGGAAATTAAGAACATGGGACACCTTGACACCTTGGTCCCCACGAAGTCACCCAGTCATTAAATGCCAGCAGCCCACAGGAGTTGCTCAAACTCACACCCTTGACATTTGCTCAGAGGAACACTCAGGCCTCTTTTGCAATCCAGGGTTAGAAGGCTTTGTAGAAAAAGTGATGCTTAGATTTTGGTTGTGCTCTTGGCCTGTATGTTTAACATAGCAGATGGCCCTGGACAAGGGATCTGAATGTGTTTCCAAACTCAGAGGCCATGACATAAACATTCTACCCTGAGGCTAGTCATTGCTAGGATGGGGAGGGGAAAGAAAGCCCAAGTAGGTCTTGGGTTCTCAGAGCAGAAGCAGAGGAGTGTTGGCTGTTGATGTACCTGGTTACAATGGCTGTTGCATGAGTGAGTCATGATACATGAGCCAAGAGCGTGATATAATGAATATGAAGTATTTATACTTTAAGAAATCCATTTCAGAAGTCAATCACAGATCTTGGCCAATCTTTCTCTTTTTTCCACAACACAGCAGAAACGGATACGTACCATTCAGCCAATTGTTCCATACTCTTACTTGTGTTGTAGAAGAATAAAACTTATATTGATTATTCATCAGTTGTCTTCCTACTTTAAAATGTAATTTTTTTCATTTTAAATTCAATTATTTAAATTCTTTTATTTCCCACTTTTTTTTCTGACTCCCTAATTCTTGTCAAAGATAGTAGAGACCACACTTCAACTATTTTACTGCAGTGACAGTTTCTCATTTAAATTGTTAGAATTTTTAAAGCTTATAAGACCAACCAAATATTCATAGAGAAGCATTCAAGGATGTTTCTGTCAACACATTTGTGGGCAAGAAATTGGAGGCAACCTGTCTTGGAAGAAATGGGGAAATCAATGGGGGAAATGCCAGTAGCAGTAAAATAGTTGTCCATGAGCCACCGTGCATAGATCTCAAAAATAGTGCTAAGAAAGTGAGAAACAGAAACAAGAGCATTTAATTAAATAAGTGCACACAGAGACATCCCTGGTGGTCCAGGGATTAAGACTTCATGCTTCTAACACAGGAAGCCCAGGTTCAATCCCTGATCAGAGAACTAGGCCCTGAGAACCTAGTTGCAGAGAACATGCTGCAACTAAGACCTGGTGCAGCCAAATAAATATTTAAAATATAATAATAAAATAAGTACACACAAAAATATTTTTATAAAGAAATATATAACTTAAATGGTGAATAAGTGAAAGTCGCTCAGTCGTGTCTGACTCTTTGCAACCCCATGGACTATACAGTCCATGGAATTCTCCAGGCCAGAATACTGGAGTGGGTAGCCTTTCCCTTCTCCAGGGGATCTTCCCAACCCAGGGATCGAACCCAGGTCTCCCATATTGCAGGCGGATTCTTTACCAGCTGAACCACAAGGGAAGCCCCAAGTTAAACGGTATATGTCAAAAATTAAAATAGGTATTTATTTGGGGGAAAGGCAATGCTAGAGAAGGAGGGAAAACAGTTAATTGATGGTGAAATTTAGAGAAGATATTTACATGTATTAGCAATGAGCATGTGCCGTAAATGGCACAGGAATAGTATCAGTATAGATTAACTCAGCTGTGCACTGGAGGGTCCAAATAAATCTATAAGTAAACAGAAGAGAAGGGATTATCTATAGTGGAAGAGCTGAGAGATGTTTTTGAATGCTGTTTCTATAAAAGCAGACTTGATGTGTCCCAGGAATTGTATCATCTAAGGCCAGGCGAATGATGGTTCGCTATCTGTGGGATAGCTAAAGTGTGATTTACCTGGTGAGCTGACGTGACTCTACATGAGTACCCTACCGGCAGGAATGACTGTTGAGAGCTATGGACTCAGTCTTGTTGCCAAAAGACCACAGAAACGTTGAAGGTTGCTAAGAGTCAGACACGATGAACGACTTCCCTTTCACTTTTCACTTTCATGCATTGGAGAAGAAAATGGCAACCCACTCCAGTGTTCTTGCCTGGAGAATCCCAGGGATGGGGGAGCCTGGTGGGCTGCCGTCTATGGGGCCACACAGAGTCGGACACGAGTGAAGTGACTTAGCAGCAACAGCAGCAGAAACGATAATACCTTCCATGTGTATGACATTTCACATTATTCAAGGCACTTTTGTTTTTACAGATTCATTTGATTTTCCTGAGAGAGGGTAAGTGAGATATTATACATTCACAGATGAGGACTCTGATACACAGTGTGTCTCAGTTACTGTTCCAAGGCCACACAAGCTAGTAGAAGACCAAGATCTAGAAGACATGTCTCCTGAGCAACTGCTGTGCTTCTCTTCTTTCTCCTGGTGAGAACAGACAGTTGAATGGGGCATACCCCTTTTTGCTTTGGTTCCCAGGAAGCTTTTCTGAACGAATTATATCTGGGCTTTTTTTGGTAATATTTATTTATTTATTTGCCTGTCCTGGGTCTTAGTGGCAGCAGACAGGATCTTCAGTCTTCATTGCAGCAGGCAGGGTCTTTCGTTGCAGCCTGTGAACTTCAGTTGCAGCATGTGAGATATAGTTGCCTGACCAGGGATCGACCCTTGGGCCCCCTGCATTGGGAGTGTGGAGTCTTAGCCACTGGACCACCAGGGAAGTCCTGCATCTGTTCTTATCATCTGCACATTTATTCTTTTTCCCTTGGTCTTGAACTTTACTTTTTTTTCCCCTATTTTCCTGGTCATAGTTCTTTATTCCTACTTAAGTTTTACCCTTATTTTATTCTGTGGCCACTACAGACTACAGGAACTCATTTGTATAAGAGGTAGGAGTATAAATAAATGCATGAAAGTAAAAATGTGGGGTCCACAGCTTTACATAAAAGTAAAAAGTTTCCACAGCGGGAAGATAAAAAGGACATTTTCCTAGGATGGTCAAATAGCTAGCTCTAATAAAGCTATATTAGAAAACCACATTTAGAAAATCATAAATGCTTGGATTGTACATGGTTTGATTAGCATTTTGAAAACCATGGCAAAGAAGAGGACAACTTCTCTAACACTAGATTAAGACCATGATGTAGATTTTGAAACTTAACAAATCAAAATGACCCTGGCTCAGTAGTCCCTGTTGCTTCATGGAAAAGGAACAGTCCTCTATGGAATCCCCCTCTGTGGAGTGGCCTGGTTTCAGAGCATCAGACTGGCATGCTGGGTTTGCAACTCTTGTAGGCTTTTGATGTGGATCATTTTTACAGTCTTTGTCGAACTTGTTACTCTATTGTTGGTTTTATGTCTTGATTTTTGGGCTGCAAGGCATGTGGGATCTTAGCTTCCTGACCAGGGATTAAGCCCACACCCCCTGTGTTGGAAGGTGAAGTCTTAACCACTGGACTGCCAGGGAAGTCCCTTCCATTTATTATTTAGATTGCCCTTCACACTGATCACTGACCTCAGCCAACCTGTCCAGCTTCCTTTCCATCCCTTCCCCTGATGTTCCATCTGGCACCTACTTTGCCATGGATTCACCATCTCCTTTGCCAGTACACCCACTGAGTCCTGTGATGGATCTCCCTTCAAGGCCCAGTTCATGTCACTTCCCTTGAGAAACTGGTTTAGGCTCCTCAGTGGTCCCATCACTCAGGCAGAAGCTCCTTCCAGGGGTCAGAGCATTTTGAATATGCTGCCATAATTAGTAGCTAATTTATACCTTTGTCTCTCCTGCTAGATTTTGAACTCCTTCAGTCAAGACCTGTTTTACATCACCCACGCCTTCTTCTGACCTAGTATAGCACTTGTTATGTAGGAGGTACTCAGTTTGATGTACTTGATGATGTGATTTACAGGTGGCTGAAATGGTGTCCAATGAGTTGCCACATGCAGGGGTCAGCCAGACACTCTACCAGGTCACAGATGCAAAGGGTCAGGTGTGCACTCCTTGGAGCCTGATTCTTGGGCTCCAGTCGCAGCAACTCCTTGCCTTTCTTTGTGGTTTTACTGTGGTCCTCTTTACTCTCTATTTTCCTAATGATGAAGCTAATCTTAAATGCCTAGATGCCCGCTTTAAAAGTTAATTTTTAATTATCATGATTTAATTTTTAAAAATCTCATTTTTTTAATCTGGCAAAAAAATATAAACATTAACATTATCATGCTAAAAGATATGTAGGTTTTTAGGAAATAAGAATATTTACAGTCTATGAAAAACGTCTCTGTGTGTATACAAATATATTAGTATATACACACATAAACACACATATATGTGCATGCGTGCATGCTCAGTCATGTCTGACTCTTTATGACCTCATAGACTGTAGCCCGCCAGGCTCCTCTGTCCATGGGATTTTCCAGGCAAGAATGCTGGGGTGGGTTGCCATTTCTTCCTCCAGGGGATCTTCCCAACCCAGGGATTGAACCCTAGTCTACATTGGCAGGCAGATTCTTTACCACTGAACCACCTGGGAAGCCCTATGTATATGTACACGGTTTCTACAGTTGGTTTCTGTGTTCAAATTGAGTTTCTAGCTGAAATTTGAAGCTTCACTTTTACAGTCTGAAAGCAAATTTGAACCATTCATAGAAAACCTAGAGCTGAAAACTTTTTTTTGCTTTTTAAGTTAGTGCTTGTTATTATGCGTGCAGGCATTCCTCCCTTCTGCAGATATTTATTGAATCTAGGGCTGGGGACACAAAAGTAAATAAGACAGTCAGTTCAGTTCAGTTCAGTCGCTCAGTCGTGTCCGACTCTTTGTGACCCCATGGACTGCAGCATGCCAGGCCTCCCTGTCCGTCACCAACTCCCAGAGTTTCTATCCCAAAAAGCTGGTAGGGGCATAGCAGGAGCTGGAGTGGGGAGTAAGGGACAAATGTGAGGAACTTGTAGATCACAGGAAGGAGTCACTTCTTTTCCTGCCACCTGCTGGGAACCACTTAAAGCTTTAAAGCAAGACTGAGACACAGTTCTGTCTCTGCTGCTGCTGCTGCTAAGTTGCTTCAGTCGTGTCTGACTCTGTGCGACCCCATAGACGGCAGCCCACCAGGCTCCCCCGTCCCTGGGATTCTCCAGGCAAGAACACTGGAATGGGTTGCCATTTCCTTCTCCAATGCATGAAAGTGAAAAGCGAAAGTGACATCACTCAATCGTGTCCAACTCTTAGCGACCCCAAGGACTGCAGCCAGCTAGGCTCCTCCATCCATGGGATTTTCCAGGCAAGAGTACTGGAGTGGGGTGCCATTGCCTTCTCCACTTGTACTTTAAAATGTCTTTCTCATTCTTTGAGAAAAATGGAGTAGTGGGAACATAAGCAAATAAGATGATTGCTAAAGGCTATGGCAATCATCAGTGAGACAGTGAGGGCTGCAGCTATGGCAGTGGGTTAGGGTGGAAAGAAGAGGAATTCAGTAAATATGAGGTAAAAGCAATAATACGGGGGACTTCCCTGGTGGTCGAGGGGCTAAGACACTTCTCCCAATGCAGGGGGGCCTGGATTCGATCCCTGGTCAGGAAACTAGATCCCATATTCCCCAACTAAGAGCCTGCATTCCCCATTTGAAGCTCTCACATGCTGCGAAGATTAAAGATCTCATGTACCTCAACTAACACCCTGCACATCCAAATAAAATACTTTCTTTTAAAGCAATAAAGTGAAAGTGAAAGTCGCTTGTTGTGTCCAACTCTTTGCGACCCCATAGTCTATACAGTCCATGGAATTCTCTAGGCCAGAATACTGGAGTGGGTAGCCTTTCCCTTCTCCAGGGGATCTTCCCAACCCAGGGATCGAACCGGGGTCTCCTGCACTGCAGGCGGATTTGGTCACTTTAATTGGGGAAGATGACAAACAAGGGCAATAGTAGCTTTCTGGCTTTTGCAGTGTGGGGCTGCTATTTGTGGGAATTAGGAACATAGAAGACCAAAATAAACTAAGAATCTGTATATAACTACTACTCAGAAATAGCTACATTTGAAAGTGAAGTCACTTGAATGACTCTTTAGAGGTCAAAATCCTGAAAGCAGCACTTTACACTGTACTTCTGAGGGGACTGCAAGAGAGGGTATCAGGTTTCTTTGGTCAGTCTGTGTTCCTCCCTTCTAGATCCTCAGACGCAACTACACTGCTTCAGTGGGAAGCGAAGGCTGACCAATGCCTTGGGTCCAGTTACTCTGAGTCACAATGTGCTGTGCCTGGGGGTCTGTGCTAGATCCCATCAATACACTGACCATCTGGGGCTGGTCACACATCAAACTACTGAAAACATTACTCGTTAGTTGGGAGCAATAAAATTTATCTCCCCAAGTCTAACGTTTTAAATCCCTGGCTCATGTTCCTCATCAACTGTTTTGCAAATATATGTCACACAGAAAGTTCAAGTTAACTAAATATGCATGATCCATGTAGAAAATACTAGTAGTAACGTAACTTATGCCAGGTACTATTCTAAATAAAGGGCTTCCCTGATAGCTCCGTTGGTAAAGAATCCACCTGCAATGCAGGAGACCCCAGTTCTATTCCTGGGTCAGGAAGATCCACTGGAGAGGGGATAGGCTACCCACTCCAGTATTCTTGGGCTTCCCTTGTGGCTCAGCTGGTAAAGAACCCGCCTGCAGTGTGGGAGACCTGGGTTCACTCCCTGAGTTGGGAAGATCCCCTGGAGAAGGGAAAGATTACCCACTCCAGTTTTCTGGCCTGGAGAATTCCATGGACTGTATGTGTAGTCCATGGGGTCGCAAAAGTTGGACACAACTGAGTGACTTTCATTTCACTTCATTCTAAACAATCTCAGTGAATCATCACAACAGCTCACGGAGTTAAGAACTATTATTTGACCACTTAGTAAATGGGGGAAGGGAGTTGTTAAGATTTACCCAAGGCTATGTATTAGTAAATAATTCAAGCTAGTACGGCCTGACAACCAGATCCTTAAATCATTACACTCACTGGAGTAAATATGACCCCATAATAAAAATTTTTAAGTATATTCTTGTGGACAGTAGCTCATCATTTTACTATGAAAAACACAGGAAAGAAAAACTCAACATATGTTGGGCCACAAGTAAATGTTAAACACAATTAGTAACAGAACTAGGTTATTTATAAAAAGGGGCTTCCCAAGTGGCCCTAGTGGTAAAGAATCCATCTGCCAGTACCGTCATAAGAGACATGGACTCGATCTCTGGGTCAGAAAGAGCCCCTGGAGGAGCAAATGGCACTCCACTCCAGTATTCTTGCCTGGAGAATCCTATGGACAGAGGAGCCTGATGGGCTATATATAGTCCATGGCATTGCAAAGAGTCAGACACAACGGAGTGTCTGAGCACAGCACAGCATTTATAAGAATTCAACATTCATTCTGTAATTCTCAAATCACTGAATCACAGCATTAAAAAACTTGACAGAAACTGCTTTCATTACAACCGGTTTACTTAATATTTGTGCACTTTGGGAAGAGTTTGTCCTCCACTGAAGATTAAAGTGTTACTTTTGAAGGTTGTGGACCTGTTAGGCAAAAACACACTGACTAAATCTGCGCACCCTGATCAGGAACCATAATAACCATTTTTGTGAGTTATTTCAACACAGGAGGTCCTGATAAGGAACGCAGAACTAACAAGACACTACCAACCAGAAGAATTCGGGAAAGGTCAAAAGAAGACATCACGTGTCCTACCACCTCCCAGAATCCTCGTTGCATCCATCATGGCTGAGCAATGAAGGCAACACCAGGAAGGACCCTGAGCCAGAATGATTGGCCAAAGACAACCCGGAAACTAATCCCATCTTCGTAAAACCCAAGACTGCGAGCCTCTTGGCAGAGCAACTCTCCTGGGTTCCCCTACCCTGCTGCTCTCTGCCCAGGTGCCCCTTCCCAAAACGTCTCTTGCTTTGTCAGCACGTGTGTCTCCTTGGACAATTCATCTCCAAGTGTTAGACAAGAACCCCCTTTCTGGTGCTGGAAAGGGGTCCCTCTTCATGCAACAGACCTGTTGCTTCCTTGCCACTCATGCTGGGGACCAGAAAGAAGTCATAGGGAAGAGTTCCCATAAGTTACAATGAACACCCATGAATCATGCCTTTGCATCATGAAAAGTGCTCTCAGACCTTTCCTCTGAAATCTGACTTTTGGCTCACATGACCTCCCTCTGGACCACACTGGGCATGAAGTATCATTAGGGTGGCCAGAGGTCATGGTTTGTCAAAGACCTCCCTGGTTGTGTCACTAGAAGCATCACAACCTGGGAGATATCTCAGTGCTGGTTGATGGTTCAGACCTGAGCAAGCCTGGCCAGTTGAGGTTCCTTGCTCTATAGCTTGGTCGGACCTTAGCATCCAGATGAGCCAAGTCCTGGGGAAATGCCAGGAAGTGTATCTCTCCCTGGAGCCTTTGCTTTCAGTTTACTTTTTTCAGTGCCAAGTTCCTCTAAGCTTGCTTATCCTTTCTAGAGTCTGAGGCTCTCTCTCCGTGTAAAGGTCTGAGACCACCACTGATATCTCCAAAGTCATTCCTAATAGCATGTTTATTCCCCCAGGTTTTGGCATTGACTTTTTAGTCTCAATTCTTAAAGTCCTTTCAGGGAATTAGGATGGGTGTGGCAGGTCATTTAGTGAGGGTAGCCATGCCCCTATAGTAGCACTACAGAATCACCAGGGCAGACGGGCACACGCATCTTGTTTCCCATGGCTCCTCCCTTTCATTTATTTAATGGGGACATTCCCATTCCTGCTTGTTGTTCAGTCATTCAGTTGTGCCCAACTCTGACCCCATGGATTTCTGCACACCAAGCTTCCCTGTCCTTCATTATCTCCTAGAGCTTGCTCATGTCCATCGAGTCATTGAAGCCATCCAATCATCTCATCCTCTGTTGCCCCCTTCTCCTCCTGCCCTCAATCTTTCCCATCCTCAGGGTCTTTACCAGTGAATCAGCTCTTCACGTCAGTTGGCCAAAGTATTGGAGCACCAGTCCTTCCGATGAATATTCAGGGTTGGTTTCCTTTAGGATTGACTGGCTTGATCTTGCAGTCCAAGAGACTCTCAAGAGTCTTCTCCAGCATCACAGTTTGAAAGCATCAATTCTTTCGCTGTCAGACTTCTTTATGGTCCACCTCTCACATCTGTCCATGACTATGGAAAACCATAGCCTTGACTATATGGACCTTTGTTGGCAAAGTGATGTCTCTGCTTTTTAAGATGGTGTCTAGGTTTGTCATAACATTTCTTCCAAGGAGCAAGTGTCTTAATTTCATGGCTGCGGTCACCGTCTGCAGCGATTCCTTCTTACTGTGCACTTGACCTGCCTTTGTTGGTTAACTATGGGCCAAAATAGGCCACTCTTACTTTAAGAGAGAGCATCAGTGAGAGTTTTAAAGAATTGTTTTGAAACAAAAGTATAACTTTTCATGTGAATGCCAAAAACAAAAACAAACCAAGGAAAAGAAAACAAGGCATGAGACACGAAGACTCCTTATTTTTTAAACAATAAGATGAAATTAAATGCACAAAGGTTGATTTACTCTTGAAGGTCTAGAATTGAGGAGTCTCTTACATGGGCAAAGGCTTTTCTTGTTTCTAGTGTTGTCTGGGTATTCCGTTAGAGCTATAGTTACTTCCTTGCCCTCCTATTCTCAGAACTGATATTTTTCAGGCAGAGGCAGAAGTACAGGACAAATATTCCAGAATCCCTAAGAGCGTACAATCAAAGAGACTGACCAGATAGTGATGTGGAAGTGGGTTCAGGGGAGTAAAATCAAGGGAAGTTTGGGTAAAGATCAAGAGCTTGTGAATTCTAGCTATTGGGGTGCAGGTGTCTTGGCGTTTGAAATGTACGTTTGTAACGAAGATGGTGACAAAGGGTATCAGAAAATAATTGTAATTAAATGAACAAAACTCTAAAATAGGTTCAGTACTTGAAGGAATTTTAATCTTAATTACATGAGTTGCTTCCAGTTATAATAAAAAATGGTATATGATTATGCAGCTTGATAATCTTCTGTATGTAACAGATTAACCTGGTGGCTTCTTGTGATTAAATCAGTAGATTCTATTTGTGTGTGCTCTCTGTGAATTTTTATTTTTATAGCATGACCCTTTGTTCACCACTTGAAGCAGCAGGGCAGAGATTCCTCAGAATTAATTTTAAGCACATATATCTGTAAGGTTGGACATTGTCTTGAACATTTTACAAGTATTAGCTCATTGAATTCTGACAACAATCCTTTGAGGTCCTGTTATTAAGGCCATTATTCGGACTGACATATATACACTGTTGCTGCTGCTAAGTCGCTTCAGTCGTGTCCGACTCTGTGCGACCCCAGAGACGGCAGCCCACCAGGCTTCCCCGTCCCTGGGATTCTCCAGGCAAGAACACTGGAGTGGGTTGCCATTTCCTTCTCCAATGCATGAAAGTAAAAAGTGAAAGTGAAGTCGCACAGTCATGTCCGACTCTTAGCAACCCATGGACTGCAGCCTACCAGGCTCCTCCATCCATGGATTTTCCAGGCAACTACCATATGTTAAATACACAACTAGTGAGAACTTGGTATAAAGTTCAGGGAGCTAGTGTGGTGCTCTGCGCTGACCTAGATGGGTAAGATGGGAGGTGGGGTGAGAGGAAAGTCCAAGCGGGTGGGGATATATGTATACACATCGCTGATTCACTTTATTGTACAGTAGAAACTTAAATAGTTTCTATTTAGTAGAAACTATTAAATGATAGCTTAATATTTGGTACTATTAAATAGCACAACATTGTAAAGCAATTATACTCCAATTTAAAAAAAAAAAAGAAAACGAGGCATAGAGAGGTTGAGCAACATAGACAAGGTGAAGCACTGTGTAAATGACGGCAGAGGCTGCATTTGAAGCCAGGCCTTGTGTCTACGGTGTGCGCTCCGCTCTCAGACATGGAGGTGCACTGGGGAGAACCTCGCTGGGGAGAACTGCGCTCTGGTCCCTTGGTTCTCGGTGGAGTAGGAGCAGCATTAGAAGACAGGCTTACTCTAGAGCTGACCCCATGAGAGCTTGTGGCTTAACAGGGAGAGAAGAGGCAAAACAGTGCAATAAAAAGAAAACAGATTCACAAGAGCGAAGTACCCTGGGGTCATTTGTGAACATTCCTTTTGCATAAAGAGTTAAGTCCCATTGGGACATTGAGGGTGTTGTTTCGGATTTACAAAGTCATTTCTAAGGGAAGAGGCTTGAAACTCTATTAAGTCAGTCAATCTAAACTATGACTCAGCCGACTTTAGTCCGGGAACGCTTTATGCACAGGAGAACCCAATAATAACCAGGCATGATGATGACCCTGACTCAGTGAGAAACCCCCTCAGTCAACACACATGACTCACATACACAACTTCATAAGGCAAAGATGTGTGTGACCCACTTCAAAACGTTTCCATGAAATGAAATGAGATGCATCCTTGTGTAAATAACCTATGTGTGACATTTCTTAACTCCCTGCTTCTTTCTAAATGACCTTTAGAACTGTAATTTTATAAAGTATAATGTATAGTGTCTTGGTCTAGAAACGTCACCTGTACCAATCCATCCAACTTCAAAACAATTATCGACATTTGAGTCACTCTATTATCATCTGATCACCTCCATCCACTCCCCACCCCTTACTGATTATTATTTTTAGAGTTTGTTTATGTAAAATGTATACTGTTGTTGTCACTAAATCATGTCTGACTGTTTTGAGATCCCCTGGACTGTAGTCCCGCGTGTCCATGGGATTCTCCAGGCAGGAATACTGAAGCGGTTTTCCATTCCCTTCTCCAGAAGAGGATCTTTCCAATCCAGGGATCGAACTCATGTCTCCTGCTTGGCTGGCAAATTCTTTACCACTTAGCCACCTGGGAAACCCTTGATTGAAATGTACAAATCTTAGCTGTACAGTTTGATAAATGTATATGCATGTGCAACGCACATATTTATCATACCGTAGAACATTTCCATTTCACCAGAAGGTTCCTTCTTAATCAATCCCCAACATGTTATGGTAGCCAGCCTCTAAGATGGGCCACAGAGACTTCTACCATCCGCCCTAATAGTTTCCTCCCACACTGAGTTAAGATATCTCAGGTAGGATACTGTGGAAATGATGGCGTGTATTTTTAAAGACGTTGTAGATTTCATCTTGTTCTATTTTGCATGGCCTGTTCCAGGAGAAGCCAGCGGCCAAGCTGTGAGTACACTCCAGTAGACCTATGGAAAGACCCACTGGCAAGGGACCAAGGCCTGCTGCCCACAGTCAGTGGGATGAGAAGCTTTCTGCCAGCTGCCGTGTATGTGAGTGAGCCATCGGGAAGGTGAATCAGCCAACCCTGCTCAAAGCTTCAGATGGCTGCATGCTTGGTCAATGTCCCGATTTCAGCCTCACGAGGGACCCTGACCGAGAACCACTGGGCTATGGCACTCTCAAATTTCTGACCCATAGAACCTGTTTGATAATAAATGTCTGTTATTCTGCACTGATAAATTTAGGGTCCTTTGGTACAGAGCAGTAGATACTACTATACCCTCACTATCTCTTGATTTTTTATCTTATAATAATTTTGCTGATTTTAGAACTTTATATAAATGGAATCGGGCTTCCCGGGTGGTACAGTGGTAAAGAATCTGCCTGCCGATGCAGGAGATGTGGGAGGCGTGGGCTCAGTCCCTGGGTGGGGAAGACCCCCGGGAGAAGGGCATGGCAACCCACTCCAATGTTCTTGCCTGAGAAATCCCATGGACCAAGGATCCTGGCAGGCTACAGTCCATGGGGTTCCAAAGAGTTGGATATGATTTAGTGATTAAATAAAAACAACAACATAAATGGAATCATACTGTGTGTCATTAATAATTGATTTTAAAATGTAATTTGATCCTTAGTAGCTTGAGCTATTCCCTGAAAAATTTCTAAAGAATTTTTTGCTCACGGGATTAGAGAGGCACCTCTTAATTGCCTTAGCAATTTCTTATTTGTGTGTATGTATTTCATTATTTAGCCTTTTCATCACATTCTTTCTTTAATAAAAATAGTTATTTCATCCATAAGCATGATCCTTATGAGGTGTCTCATATAAGCTGATGTCCCAGGGCCTTGAACCCAGGAAGTACTCAGTTGATACACAGTAACTGCGTAACTAAATCAGTGTTATTGCCAACCATTCCAATGACCTGAGTGATTTAAAAAATTCGGTGTGTGATCCTTCCTCTCAGTGCTGCACTTTGTCATTTATGATTTCTGACCTGTAATCCATATCATATCCCAAGCCATTCAGAAATAGGTGTTTGAGGGGGCCGTCTGAGCTTTCTGGAGCAATCAAAAGCAACTGGAATAGCATCTTGCATCAGTGTGTACCTGAAGTATGTATTCCACTTACTAACTGCAGACTTTGGCTGGAAATTCTTCCCTCAGGAATGTCACAAAGAGGGACAGGACTCAGTCTGTCTTTGCTGAATACAAGTTTTATCAACTTCTCTGAATCATTCTGTTATTTGTTTTGGAGAACACATACATTGTTTAATTCCAAAGATGTCAAGATAGAAAAAAAAAAAAAATCTAGGTCTATTTTATTTGCAACCACTCCACCAGTACTCTTGCCTGGAAAATCCCAGGGACGGACGAGCCTGGTGGGCTGCAGTCCACGGGGTCGCGAACAGTCGGCCACGACTGAGCGACTTCACTTTCACTTTTCACTTTCATGCATTGGAGAAGGAAATGGCAACCCACTCCAGTGTTCTTGCCTGGAGAATCCCAGGGACGGGGGAGCCTGGAGTGCTGCCGTCTCTGGGGTCGCACAGAGTCGGACACGACTGAAGCGACTTAGCAGCAGCAGTAGCAGCAGGAGGGATGAAAATGGTAGTCTCTAATGAAAACTTTGAAAGGAGACTCTAGGTTGTTACTTAAGGAGATAGATGGGAAATTGTCCAATTCTGGCTTTAGTTAACAATGATCTCAGTAATCCCTGGGTCTTTTTCTCACACCCTTGGGAGACTAGTTCAAATCTAAATCTTTGCATCCAGTTACAAGTGAATCATGAATTCAAAACATTGGGAAGATAGTCCCTCATGGACATTCTTAAAAAGCTGAGTTCACCTTGTGTTGACTTTTTTGCATTAAAAAAAAATTATATTCCTCTCATTATAATTGTTTTATTTATGCATGTCTAAGACTGGTCCACATTTCTTCAACCCCAGTCACTAGGGAAGAGTCATGCAGAAAGCAGGAAATCAGAATGCAAACTCTCCAGCCTCGAAACATGATGAGAAGACAAGAGCCAAATTGAAGGGACTCACATGAGCTAAACTGGAGACAGCTGACGCAACACAATTATTGATGGTGTAATGAATTATAATCCATGTGAATAAAATAATCCATGGATCCAATAAATAATATATAAATAAATGTTGAATAAATAGTTAAATGAAGGACAAGAAAAAGCTAGTTATTAAGGTAGAATTCTAAGTAAAAAGTATGGAAAGAATGATGAAAATAGAAAAATTGTATTTTTCAAAAACCACAGTAATCAGTGCCTTAGGCAAGTAGCATCAAGCAGTGCTAAAATTAGCTCATGAAAGTGTTTACATAGTTTACAATATCTCCCCACAAGATATTCTAGATACAAAGAGAAAAATAGTAACATTGTGATGCAGAAACTTGGCAGACACTTTAATCAAGTGATCAACAGTTAGCCTCCAAAGTTGATATGCTTTGTGATCACTCCCTTGAGGGGGACACAATGTCATTTCCGTGAAGTCCTTGCCCACAAAAATATATAAGCTGAATCTAATCATGAACAAGCACTGATCAAACCCAAATGGAAGGATTTCCTACAAAGTGATAGGCTTATATTCCTCAAAAGTGTTAAGGTCTTAAAAGACAAAGATGAGTACATTGTCTAGATCAGTGTCCTAGAACTCTAGCACACATCATAAAACCTGTGGGAGGGCTTGCTAAGGCACAGGCTGGTGCTTCCTTAGTTCCTGATTCCTAAGTCTAGGAAAGGGTCCCCAAATTTGCATGTCGGTTTTTTTCCATGATATACAAGCTGATGATCTGGGGACCACTTTGAGACCCATTGGTTCAGGATGAGCAAGCTATAACCCATCAGTCTCATCAGGTGCTGGCTTTTCTATAAAGTTATATTAGAATACAGCCACACCCACTTGTTTATGTCTTGCCTATGGCTACTTTTGCCCAGGTTGATGGCTCTAATAGAGACCATCTGGCCCGTGCAACAGAGAATAGTTACTCTCTGATCCTTTCCAGAACACATTTGCCAACCTCTGGCATAGAATCTAGGTTAAGTAGGTAAAGTGATAATACAGTTTGCCCCCGCTGTCCAAAAGTAGGGCATCCCTATGACACCTTCCGTAAGTGGAAAGAAAGGGAAGAGCAATTACCCACGAGCACATCTTGGTAGAAAGTGAAGAGGAACTGAAGACCCTCTTGGAGAAGGTTAAAGAGGAGAGTGAAAAAGCTGACTTTAAAACTCAGCATTCAAAAAACAGATCAGGGCATCTTGTCCCATCACTAAATGGCAAATAGATGGGGAACAAGTGGAAACTGGCAGGTTTTATTTTCTTGGGCTCCAAAATCACTGCAGATAGTGACTGCAGTCATGAAATTAAAAGACGCTTGTTCCTTGGAAGAAAAGCTATGACAAACCTAGAGAACATATTAAAAAGCAGAGACATCGCTTTGCCGATAAAAGACCATGTTGTCAAAGCTATGGTTTTTCCAGTAGCTTAGTTGCTCCGTGTCATGTGGGATCTTCCCAGGCCAGAGACTGAACCCATGTCCCCTACATTGGCAGGTGGATTCTTAACCCCTGGACTACCACACAAGTCCCAGTCTTCTCTATTATTATTGTTACTACTACTGTGCTTGACTTTGTGGCAGTGAAATTCCCATCCTGCCCTATGGTGTCTCTGTAAGGCCCAAAGAGGTGCTGTTGGGACAGACCTCAGGCTTTGCCTAGCTCAGGGACTGGAGGTTCAGGGGTGGGGAATGTCTTCAGCTTGGAGGGCACCCCTTTCCCTGTGTACCTCGCTATACCCTGTGGCTGGGCTCCTCTCTCATCTCTCCCTACAGATAGCAAAAAGGGATTCATTCCAATTTTCTTTCTTCCCTACCCCAAGCCTTGTGAAGCCATCACAGATTCTTTCTGGGAACAAAACAGTTCAATGATTTAACCATATTAAGCCAACAGCTTCAGTGATTTCTAATCTCACACAAATTGACAAATAATGAAATATTTTTTTCTAGAAACAGGGTGACATGCAGGTGCTTGTCTCACAGCTTTTCACTTTCAGTCTGCCCTTGAAATTTTTGCCACTGATGTCTCAGGGCCAGGCTCTTGGGCCATCTTAGACACTGAGGTCAGAGAAACACTCAGCCTGTGAAGATGAGGCCCCCCAGCCTGAGGTCCCCTGCTCCCATCCCTTGATTGTGCTTTCTGGGTGGCCCAGGCCTAAACTTCTGCCCTCCTGAAATGTTATGACCAGCCATAGGCAAGAGGAGAAGTAAACCGGAGTCAGCCCTCTCCCAAACTGGATCCCAGGGATAAGCTGAGAGCCAGGTGAAGCGCGTTCCACCCAAACGACCTCGTCCTTACAGAATGACTTCTAGCAGGTCCCCCTTGCATACATTTTCTCGAGTCTTTGCCATGCTGACACCCATGAGACGAGGCTTCTCTCCTCATTCACAGCTCAGGAAACCGAAGCTGAGGGATAAAAGACTTGCCCAGGACTACACGGCTTGTAAATCATAGCTCTTTCATCTTTAGCTCCGTTTCGTTTGTTTCTTTTTTGTTTTATTGTGGCCACGCAGCACGCCGGATCCTAGTTCCCCCACCAGGAATCAAACACTGGAAGCACAGAGTCTTAATCATCTTAACCTCTGGAAGAGCAGGGATGGACCTCTCTCTTTCTTTCTACTTTTGTTTCTTTTTATCAAATGTCGTATGCTAGGAGATCTGTTCAGTTCAGTTCAGTTGCTCAGTTGTGTCCAACTCTTTGCCACCCCGTCGACTGCTGCACACCAGGCCTCCCTGTCCATCACCAACTCCCAGACTTTACTCAAACTCATGTCCATTGAGTTGGTGATGCCATCCAACCATCTCATCCTCTGTTGTCCCCTTCTCCTCCCACCTTCAACCTTTCCCAGCAATAGGGTCTTTTGTAGTGAGTCAGTTCTTCACATCAGGTGGCCAAAGTATTGGAGTTTCAGCTTCAACATCAGTCCTTCCAATGAATCTTTAGGACTAACTCTTTAGAATACACTGGTTGAATCTCCTTGCAGTCCAAGGGACTCTTAAGAGTCTTCTCCAACACCACAGTTCAAAAGCATAAATTCTTTGGCACCGAGCTTCCTTTATAGTCCAACTCTCACATCCATACATGACTACTGGAAAACCCATAGCTTTGACTAGATGGACATTTGTTGGCAAAGTAATGTCTCTGCTTTTGAATATGCTGTCTAGGTTGATTATAGCTTTCCTTGAAATGAGGAAATGTCTTTTAATTTCATGGCTGCAGTCAGCATCTGCAGTGATTTTAGAGCCCCCCAAAATAAAGTCTCTTACTGTTTCCATTGTTTTCCCATCTATTTGCCATGAAGTGATGGGCCCAGATGCCATGATCTTAGTTTTCTGAATGTTGAGTTTTAAGCCAACTTTTCCACTCTCCTCTTTCACTTTCATCAAGAGACTCTTTAGTTCTTCTTCGATTTATGCCATAAGGGTGGTGTCATCTGTGTATTTGAGGTTATTGATATTTCTCCAGGCAATCTTGATTCCAGCTTGTGCTTCATCCAACCCGGCATTTCACATGATGTACTCTGCATATAAGTTAAATAAGCAGGGTGACAATATACAGCCTTGCTGTACTCCTTTCCCAGTTTGGAACCTGTCTGTTGTTCCATGTCCAGTTCTAACTTTTTCTTCTTGACCTGCATACAGATTTCTCAGGAGGCAGGTCAGGTGATCTGGTATTCCCATCTCTTTAATAATTTTCCACAGTTTGTTGTGATCCACACAGTCAAAGGCTTTGGCGTAGTCAATAAAGCAGAAGTAGATGTTTTTCTGGAACTCTCTTGCTTTTTTTGACGATCCAACAGATGTTGGCAATTTGATCTCTGGTTCCTCTGCCTTTTCTAAATCCAGCTTGAACATATGGAAGTTCACAGTTCACGAACTGCTGAAGCCTGGCTTGAAGAATTTTGAGCATTACTTTGCTAGCGTGTGAGATGAGTGCAATTGTGCGGTAGTTTGAACCTTCTTTGGCATTGCCTTTCTTTGGGATTGGAATGAAAACTGACCTTTTCCAGTCCTGTGGCCACTGCTGAGTTTTCCAAAATTGCTGGCATATTGAGTGCAGCACTTTCACAGTATCATCATTTAGGATTTGAAATAGCTCAACTGGAATTCCATCACCTCCACTAGCTTTGTTTGTAGTGATGTTTCCTAAAGCCCCCTTTACTTCTCATTCCCGGACGTCTGGCTCTACGTGAGTGATCACACCATCATGGTTATCTGGATCATGAAGATCTTTTTGGTATAGTTTTTCTATGTATTCTTGCCACCTCCTCTTAATATCTTATGCTTTTGTTAGGTCCATATCATTTCTGTCCTTTATTGTGCCCATCTTTGCATGAAATGTTCCCTTGGTATCTCTAATTTTCTTGAAGAGATCTCCAGTCTTTCCCATTCTATTGTTTTCCTCTATTTCTTTGCATTGATCACTGAGGAAGGCTTTCTTATCTCTCCTTGCTATTTTTTGGAACTCTGCATTCAGATGGGTGTATCTTTCCTTTTCTCCTTTGCCTTTCACTTTTCTTCTTTTCATAGCTATTTGTAAGGCCTCCTCAGACAACCACTTTGCCTTTTTGCATTTCTTTTTCTTGGGGATGGCCTTGATCCCTGCCTCCCATACAATGTCACAAACCTCCATCCATAGCTCTTTGGGCACTCTATCATAACTAATCCCATAAATCTATTTGTCAGTTCCAGTGTATAATTGTAACTGATTTAATTTATGTCATACCTGAATGTTATGGTAGTTTTCCCTAGTTTCTTCAATTTAAGTCTGAATTTGGCAATAAGGCTTTCATGATCTGAGCCATAGTCAGCTCCTGGTCTTGTTTTTGCTGACTGTATAGAGAGAGCATCTCCATCTTTTCCTGCAAAGAATATAACCAGTCTGATTTTGGTATTGGCCACCTGGTGATGTCCATGTGTAGAGTGTTCTCTTGTATTGTTGGGAGAGGGTGTTTGCTATGACCAATGCATTCTCTTGGCAAAATTCTGTTAGCTTTTGACCTGCTTAGTTTTGTACTCCAAGGCCAAATTTGCTACTCCAGGTATCTCTTGACTTCCTACTTTTGCATTTCAGTCCCCTATGATGAAAAGGACATCTTTTTTGGGTGTTAGTTCTAGAAGGTCTTGTAGGTCTTCATAGAACCATTCAACTTCAGCTTCTTCAGCATTACTGGTCAAGGCATAGACTTGGATTACTGTAATACTGAATGGTTTGCCTTGGGAATGAACAGAGATCATTCTGTCGGTTTTGAGATTGCATCCAAGTACCGCATTTTGTCGACTATGATGGCTACTCCATTGCTTCTAAGGGATTCTTGCCCAAAATAGTAGATATAATGGTCATCTGAACTAAATTCACCCACTCCAGTCCATTTTACTTCACTGATTCCAAAAATGTCAATGTTCACTTTTGCCGTCTATTTGACCACTTCTAGTTTACTTTGGTTCATGACCTAACATTCCAGATTCCTATGCAATATCGCTCTTTACGGCACTGGACTTCCATCACAGTCACATCCACAGCTGGGTGTTGTTTCTGCTTTGGCTGCGTCTCTTCATTCTTTCTGGAGTTATTTCTGCACTGATCTTCAGTAGCGTGTTGGGCACCTACTGACCTGGGGAGTTCATCTCCAGGAGATTTGTAATGGATACCAAACAAGGTCCCCCACCTTCACAGTTTTAATCAGCTGACAGAAGTCTTTCTGATCACCCCCTGCTGTTTTCTGAGACCATTTCCACACAAATCAAAATTTAGAGCAATACGTATACACATACACAAACCTATCTCAACAGACACTTACAACATCAAACACTTATTAACATTAAGTGACACCAACACAGCTCCTCCGTACCTAGATTTGTTGACTATCTTCCCTTGAATCTCAGCAGCCCCTTGGAACACACCCCCTTCCTACACACCTTCTCCCATTCAAACCTCACTTACCTTAAGGGCATCTTTAGAACAAAAAGCCTCCTGCCAAATGGCTAAGGGAAGTGGCTTTTGGTGGAGAGGAGCAGAGATAACCTTTCATCCTGGGAGTGGGCGTTCACTTTTGGAGGGAGAACACAGGCTGACTGTCCTGTATCCACTCTCACCTGATGATTCCACCTGCAAGCCCTGGAGACTGTCAGAGACAGCCCACAGTTGTTGTTTGTCCTTTGTTGAATCTGAGGGCATCTCAAGATTTCACAGTTGGGTACTGTGTTGTGTGTCAAAAGAATGTCCTCAGCAAAATTAATTTTTCCCTAGATTTTAATAAAAAAAAATCACTGTAAGAATTTAAAAAGTTGTTGTGTGATAATAGCACTATGGTTATGTAAGAAAATATGAATATTCAAAAAAATTAGAAATAAATGAGGCAAGTGGGCAAAATCTTGATATTTGTTTGGATCTGGGTCATGGATAAATGGAACCTCATTGGGCCATTAGCTCTACTTTTCATTGTGTTCTTGAGGTTTTTTGAAATAACAATTTGAAAGAAAATGAAAAGGGATGATCCTTGAAGATGTTTACAGAAGGAGAACAAAAAGCATCATTTTCAAGCTTTCCCAGATTCCTTTGGAGGCTGTCTTATTTTTTAATTGTATTTAATTTTTGAAAAGTAAAAAAAATTTTGGCCACACTATGTGGCATGTGGGAGCTTAGTTCCCTGACCAGGGATTGAACTTGTGCCCCTGTATTGGAAGCAATGAGTCTCAACCACTGGACCACCAGGCAAGTCATAGAGGCTGTTTTATACTCAAACCATGTGGCACCTTGCTGCACCCGTGTGAACTTAGGTAGGTCACCTAACCTCTCTGAGGCTTCGTTTTAGTCATATCTGAGTCTAAACTATGTGGCACCTTGCTGCACCTGTGTGAACTTAGGTAGGTCACCTAACCTCTCTGAGGCTTCGTTTTAGTCATATCTGAGTCTCTTGGTTTTAAAGTCATTGCATTTTTAGGATGTGACAAAAAATGTCATAAAATCCAAAAAATAAGGAAAAAGAGTGGAATTTCTAAAACACTGGCACTCTCTGCTTGAGTCCCTGCCATATTGCTTAGAGCAGGAATTCAATTCTATCTTTAAAGCATTAAATGAAAAGCTGATTTTTAGGTAAAAATGATGTAAAATATAAGAAACACTTGTATTTATGTTAAACAAGGTAATAACATTGATATAATATGTAGTACAATACAATACATAATTTACACGATAACAAGAAAGCTGAGCACCAAAGAACTGATGCTTTTGAACTGTGGTGTTGGAGAAGACTCTTGAAAGTCCCTTGGACTGCAAGGAGATCCAGCCAGTCCATCCTAAAGAAAATCAGTCCTCAATATTCATTGGAAGGACTGATGTTGAAGCTGAAACTCCAATATTTTGGCCACCTGATGCGAAGAACTGACTCATTTGAAAAGACCCTGATGCTGGGAAAGATTGAAGGCAGGCAGAGAAGGGGACGACAGAGGATGAGATGGTTGGATGGCATCACCAACTTGATGGATAGCAAGCTCTGGGAGTTGGTAATGGACTGGGAAGCTTGGCGTGCTGCAGTCCACAGGGTTGCAAAGAGTTGGACACAACTGAGCAACTGAACTGAATATAGTGTTACAATGCATGCATGCTCATTGCTTCAACCCTGTCTGACTCTCTGCGACCCTATGGAATGTAGCCTGCCAGGATCTTCTGTCCATGGAATTTTCCAGGCAAGGATACTGGATTGGGTTGCCATTTTCTCCTTCAGGGGATGTTTCTGACCCAGGGATTGGACCTGTGTGTATCTCCTATATCTTCTGCATTGCACACAAATTCTTTATCACTGAGCCACTAGGGACACCCACAGTATTATAATAACTATTATTATTTTCATAGATTATTATGCTGATTAATTAAAAGCAAAAGTGTATGATAGAAATTGGTATCCCAACAGTGCTCTGGATACCTCTGTGTACAACTGAAGAGATAGCAGGAGGCCATGTGACCCCAGCTTTCAGGCAGTGAGTTAGAACAAGCTGTGGTAACAAATCCCACTTGCTTAATCAAATCGTCCTCTTTCTCACTCATGTCACACGGTCTTGTGAAACAGACATGTAAACATCTTGGTCAGATTGCCATAGCTGAGAAAGAGAAGAGTGGAGGACCAGTTGGTCCAGAAGTAGGATTTATCCCTTTTACATATCAGTCCATGTTCTAGAACTAGTTACAAAGCTCCATCTACCTGGAAAGAGAGTGGGAGAGAGGGGTGTGGCCATTCAGGGGGCTGTGCATTTCTCTGATACAGGTGGATATGTGACAAGCATAGTTCCAACCTAGATCTGAAGATTGGAGAAGCCCTTCTGCCTACAAAAAGGCTTGGGAAAGAAGCACTGGATCCCCCAGAATATATGGTCTCTGGAGAAGCAGAGTGGGAGTTGCAGATAAAGGAACAGCACAGAATAATAAAATATTACATGTTTTAGAGATATATTTTGCTAGAAAAGACAGGCCCCTTAAGAAGTATGGGAACAGGGAGTTTGCTGGTGGCCCTGTGGCCAAGATTCAGAGCTTCCAATCCAGGGGACCTGGGGTTTGATCCCTGGTCAGGGAACTAGACCCCACATGTTGGAATGAAAACCTGGCACAGCCTAATAAATGTTGTTCAGTTGCTAAGTCATTGTATGACTCTTTGCAACCCCCTGGACTATAGCAAGCCAGGCTTCCCTGCTGTTTACTATCTCCTGGAGTTTGCTCAAACTCATATCCATTTAGTCAATGATGCCATCCAACCATCTCATCCTCTGTCACCCACTTCTCCTCCTGCCCTCAGTCTTTCCCAGCATCAGGGGCTTTTCTAGCAAGTTGGCTCTTTACATTATGTGGTCAGTGTAAATAAATAAATTATGTATCTAATTATGACTGATTTGTGCTGTTGTATGGCAGAAACCAATGCAACATTGTAAAGCAATTTACCTCCAATTAAAAAATAAATTTTAAAATAAAAATAAAAATTTAAATATATTGATGAAAGTGTAAATAAATAAATATAAAAAAAATCTGGGAACAAAGTCTGGAAATCATTAGTCAATTGTATAGAGCCATATATACCATGCTAATGGGCTAATTACCTAGTATCTAGACAAATTTATAGAGAAGGCAATGGCACCCCACTCCAGTACTCTTGCCTGGAAAATCCCATGGATGGAGGAGCCTGGTAGGCTGCAGTCGTCGATAACAGTTGGACACGACTGAGCGACTTTACTTTCACTTTTCACTTTCATGCATTGGAGAAGGAAATGGCAACCCACTCCAGTGTTCTTGCCTGGAGAATCCCAGGGACCGGGGAGCCTGGTGGGCTGCCGTCTCTGGGGTCGCACAGAGTCGGACACGACTGAAGCGACTTAGCAGCAGCAGCAGCCGCAGACAAATTTACTGAACATTTTGAACTTTGAATGGATATTATGCAATAGGAAGAGATAGTCTAACATTGCCACACTGTGGAGAAGATGGCCCCACACCCAAGAAGATTAAGTGGCATGCACAGCTCATTAGTAAGAGAACCAGGATTAAAGTCCCTGTTTCCTGACTCCCATTTCAGGTTTTGTGTGGCAACCCTATGATCATGGCCTGATGTGGAAGACTAATCTGGAAGTGATGCTCGAAACGGATGAGATGGTGGGAAGGCCAGAGATGGGAAAATCAATTTAGAGATGATAACATTTTCTTAATGAGGGTGAAAGAACCCTGAACTAGGCCAGTGATCAAGAGATAAGAACCAAGATGGGGTTGGAGGTAGAGTGAGAGGATTAAGTCCCCATTGGAGCATGAGAGACTTCCTTATTCCTTCCACTTCACATATCGGCACTTCCACTAGATTTATACACCTACCTCTGCATAGGCTGAGGAATAGATGAACTTGTGTGGCTCATTCTCACATTCTCTCTTATTTTTCCTCTGCCATGGGTTAAGGGCAGGAGATGTGGGACTGTGGTGGTGAAGTTCAGCCTTGACTTTAGTTGAATTTAATTGTGTGTTGGGAGGGAGAGTGTTAGCATATGCATGAGGCCATGGGTTCAAATTATATTTTCAAACTCAGCATAATCAGTAAGTACATCCTTCTCTTGGTTACCATTTGTCTCTCTCTAGTGTGTTTTACTGATGTTGAAACTGAAACTCCAATACTTTGGCCACCTGATGTGAAGAGCTGACTCATTGGAAAAGACCCTGATGTTGGGAAAGATTGAAGGTGGGAAGAGAAGGGGCCAACGGAGGATGAGATGGTTGGATGGCATCAATGACTCAATGGACATGGGTTTAAGTAGACTCCGGGAGTTGGTGATGGACAGGGAGGCCTGGCGTGCTGTAGTCCATGAGGTCGCAAAGAGCTGGACACGACTGAGTGACTGAACTTAACTGGACTGAGTGTGTTTTATTTCTTAATTTGTTCTAAACTCAGGGAGAGAAAGGTAGTTATTTATTATCCCCACTCAAACTGCAACAGAAGGAATAGAGGCTTTAAAAAGAGAGACAGAGACAGAATCATAATTTCGGAATGAAGACTTCAGAGAATTTATGGGTCTACTCTCTCCATTTGTAAGAAAAGGAATTGAGTTCTGAAAAGTTTGGCCTACCTGAGATGACAGGTATGCTCTTGGGTTAAGTGTTGAATACTAGTTCAGAGATCTTTGTCCTACTTGATTATGGGTAAGATGGTGATGGGAAGAGAGCAAATTATAAACAGACCTAGGATGCAAGCCAGTAGCATGGATGCGAGGGAGGTGGAAATATAGGCCTGGAGCTATCGATGTAAGAGATTTTTTTTTTCCCTCCTGTGGAAGTTTGATGTTTTGGGTAACCAGGTCTATCACTAATTTATTTATGCTTTCCGCCTTTAGTGGCATGTATTGAAAGTCCTTCCCCATCCTCTATGTTATACAAGTGTAACCCTGAAAATACAAGTCATATAGAACACAGCAGAGTCTTTTCCTGCGAGTCAGAAGAGCTGATGAAAAGGCCCTGGTGCTGGGAAAGACTGAAGGCAGGAGGAGAAGGGGGTGACAGAGGATGAGATGGTTGGATGGCGTCATCAACTCAATGGACATGAGTTTGAGCAAACTCAGGGAGATAAAGAACAGGGAAGACTGGCGTACTGCTGCAGTCCACGGGGTCCCACAGAGTTGGACACAACTTAGAGACTGAACAATGAGCAACAACAACAGACTTGCAGAAGAGCAGCCGTTCCCACTGACTTCTGAGTGATAGTGGACAGAGGTAAGATCTGCGAGAGACAGAAGTAGCAACCCAAGGACAGGACTGTGAAGGATGCTTACATTCAGAAGGATGAAAGGAGGAAGAGGAACTCCTGAAGGAGGCAACAGTGTGGAAGTGGAAGGAGAAGTGGCAGATGAAAAGTGGGAAAACAGCTGGTCAGCAGCATCTAATTTATTTACAGTCTAGAGAGATGAGTGCTGGGGAGGGGCCAGTGAATGTCACTTCCCACTTCCTTTACAATGACAGTTTCACTGGCAGGTGTGTCTGGGCAGAAGCCAACTAGAGCTGAGGAAGAGTGTCGTGGCGGCGATCCTGTTTGCTGGTTCTTATTGACTTACTTCTTTTAGCTAATTGCACATGACATCTTGATCTGCTGTGACTACTTGTAAGAAGACAATGTCAATCCAAGGTCAGCAGTCATCAGTTTGAGTCTTCCTGCCTTGTTTAACTAGAGTGGTTTGGTATCCTGTGGTCTAAATAAACTGCTTTATTTGTTGTTGTTTTTTCCTTGCCAAGTCATGTCAGACTCTTTGTGATCCCGTGGACTGTAGCTCGCCAGGCTCCTCTGTCCATGGGATTTCCTAGGGAAGAATGTATCCCCTGCATTGGCAGGCAAATTCTTTACCCATGAGCCACCAGGGATGCCCAAACTATACCTATATTTTAAAAAGATACATGATTGCAAATACAACTGTGTAACGTTTTGTGTAGAAATGCTTAATAATATTTTAAATGTTAATACCACCAATTTAGCTCCACCATTTCTGAAAGAGTTAGATTTTCAGCCACCTCACTATTTTTGCCAGAATGTTTCTTTGTTTACTTACTTCTTCTAACTCTAAAGAAAAAGATAACCTCCCTAGAACCATTCCACCAGCAAACCTTCTACAGGCTGCTGACACTACAGTCATTGATGGTAACTGATCAGCCCTTATTCATACTTTAATCATCCCATGGGCTCTTTCACCTGTGAGTTAAGGGTACTGAACATAGAAACGAGGCTAGAGGATCTGCTGTGGTGAGAGATTCTCTTACGGAATGAGATTTGAGACAAAGTTAAAATTTTATGGAGATGTTTTCAGTATGAGACAGTCTTTCAGAGGGTCATTGAGTCCTTCTTCAAGAGACAGAAGAATTTTTCCTTGACAAGGAGACTTGTAGGGTCATTGACTAAAGAAACAATTAAAGATCCCGCCTTTTTCAGTCACGTCTCATGCCCCTTTCCCTTTGGAGTCTAGCATATTTCAAGCATTTTCTTCAAATGAGAGGTTAAACTCAGTTAAACAAGGTGGGGAGACACAGAGCTGACTGGCCTCTCATGTGCTGCCAGATTTTGCAATCATAGTTTGCAAACCACCATACTCAATCTTTGTCCCTGCTGATATTCTATGGTTTTTTTGAATAAAAGAAATCCTTCCTTTGAGTTTATTCAAGCTTGAGGGGATTGTGAAGATGGAAAAATAAACCAGTGGGTTGGGTTGGTGTAGGACCACATTAAAACTGGCTGGAATCAGTGTTGTATCTTAACTCATTTCCCACCTCTAAAGAGTGAAGTTCACCCTTCCTGGCATGACATATACAACTCTTCTGACCTGAGCCTATGGACCATTCCAACTTTATTTCTTACTAAGGACTGTCATGCATCCTTTGGTCCACTCCAAAGGACTTGTTTTTACACTCTGCTTTGCCTTTGCTGAAGCTACTGTTTTCCTATGGTGAATGTTCTTTCCCTATATTCACGGCTCTGATTCAGTGACACTCTCCTCCTTGATTCTCTTGGGTAAAAGAAATTCTCCAATATTTCATTTTCAAATTTGTTTTTAAAGCACAGTCACCTAATGAACCTGTTAAAAATGTGATGTGGATTCCCTGGCCCTATCCCAAGGGCTACTAACTTGGTAGGTCTGGAGTAGAGTCCAGGGCTCCATACTTGACTTACCTTCTAGCTGATGATGATACAGATATCAGGGACCACACTGAGGAACACTGCTGTATTCTTTAAGGATGTTATTACTTTATAGTTTGTTTTACATACTATGTGGGTTGAAAAATGGTCTCTGGAATGGTTTAGCTGTATGCTAAGTCCCCTATATATAAATGAGTTCCATTTAGGGAGTACATTCATGTTGGGGTCCTTTAATGGACTGGAACCTGGTTGTCCGGAGTCGACCGATAAGAAAGTAAAGGAGAGAGAAAGAGGCTGATATTCCTTGGTTTACACAGAAAGCCAATAAAGCCCCTGCACGGGGCTTGCTCTGTTGACGACGAAGGCCTCAGGTGCCCTCTCGATGGGGTGAAGGCACAGAGCGCCTTCTCGAGAGGGTCTTAGAAGCCCGGGCAGGAAAGTGAACCCAGAGGACCTCTGCACTCCAAGGAAATAAACTGAGAGAGAGAGAGAGAGAAAGCAAGCAAGACATGGGGACCAGAGCTCTGATGGAGCAAAGGTGTTTTCATCAACATGGTGTGGGCATATATACTGTCTTATGAGTTAGTTATTCTCAGCAAAGATACAGATTAAAATTCCACACTTATGAAACATAGGCGGTCCATATTAAAGAGAGAGAGAGTTGTAAATAATCACTTTTACCATATGGTTCATAAAAAGGAAGAGGGTACTTATCACCGTATAGAAAAACTAACGAAGGAAATGCCTGGATTCCTCAGCAGCCACCACCCGCCCCCGCCTAGAGAGGCTTGCCTCTCCCTCCCTTTTAATTCCTGAATATTCAGGAATTAATAAGGAACAGAGGATTCCTGACAGATCCAAAACAGCACACAGGAAGCCTCCTGTTAAATGCTTCCTGACACATTCATAAACCCAGTTTGTTTACAGGCCAACTAAGTTAGCACAGGTGCCCAACAAGTACAATCAGCTATATAGTACCGTTGGGCTTCCCAAGTGGCACTGGTGGTAAAGAATCTGCCTACCAGCGCCGGAGGTGCAGGAGATGTGCGTGCAGTCCCTCGGTTGGGAAGATCCCTTGGAGTAGGAAATGACAACCCACTCCAGTATTCTTGCCTGGAGAATTCCATGGACAGAGGTTTATAACACTTTCCACACAAATGAAAAACAAACACACACAAAGTAAAGAGAACATTTTTAATCTTACAGTGCAGTACCTTGAAAAGTACAGCAGTACAGTACAACAGCTGGCACACAGGGGCTGGCATTGAGTGAACAGGCAGGACATGTTCCTGGAGGAGGGAGAAGAAGGGAGCGATGGGAGAGCTGAAAGATCGGCAGCAATAGGAGATGGAGGGCAAGCTGCAATTTCACGCACACTGGATGTTGATGGCATAGGTTTTGGTCCCCTCTTGAAAAAACAATCCAGCGATGGGTAATACTGTACCAGCTACATCACTGCTCCTTTTACGCTTGCGTCTGGACATCCTGGGCTTGAAATAAAGATACTTTATTGTTCTACTCTATACAGTACTGTACAATAAAGTACAAAACCCACAACCACTTGTAGAGAATGCATGCGTGTGACAATGCACAACACACTCATGAACTAACTTACACGATCGGACATGTCAATGCACGTTTGCATCTTTGAAAGTTTGAAGCTTGAAGGTTTGTTTTAGGGGACTTAACTGTATCTATCCTCAGGCTTCCCAGGTGGCGCTGGTGGTAAAGAACCCGCCTACCAACGCAGGAGACATAAGAGACACTGGTTTGAACCCCGGGTGGTGAAGATTTCCCTGGAGGAGGAAATGGCAACCCGCTCGGGTATTCTTGCCTGGAGAATCCCGTGGACAGAGGAGGCCGGTGGGCTACAGTCCATAGGGTCGCAAAGAGTCAGACGCGACTGAAGCGACTTAGCACGCACACATGCACCGTATCTGTCCTAGCTTACACACGTTTCCAGTAAATGGACATCTCTGCACCAAGGTTTTCACGTTTGGGAAGGAGGTCGATGTTGGTTGGGAAAAGAGCGGTGATGATCCATCTCTCTGTCCTCCCATTCCACGGCCCCAGGACAGGACCTCGTTAAGGTCTGGAGTGCTTCTCCTTCAGGATGACAGATGTTGGGGACAGCTCTGGAGCTACAGAGTTAGGTCATGGCATCATCTCAACACGAAGAACTAGTGTTCAGTGAATGAAAAGACAAATAAATAAACATTACTTTGGTCTAGGGAACTAAGCACATGCACATTCTGAAACCAATTTCAAGATGGGTTTGGAGGGAGTAACTTTGATTAAATGACTTATCCCCATATGGAGTGTTCCTTCAGTTGTAAATGGAAAATTGTGATGCCTGTTCACTATATATTACTTACTTTAAAACCACGAAGTATTGTAAAACTCTTGGATATGAGTGTTATATATGTTTTTTGCATTATTAATAGTTTTCAATTTAAAATTCTTCATAATATGCCTGTTAAATTTAATACTGTACATTCATATGCAAACTTATAAAGCATAATAAGCTTGGAGATTTCTTCTTATATTTCCTTGAAAAGAGTTACTTTAGTTATTTTCTGATTCACACTTCTTGAGAGAAATTAAGGACCATGGGAGAGCATGCAATAGACATTTTTCAAGGCATTTCTGTCAAACTTTCGTTTGAATTTCATTTTTGCCCTAGCTTCAATTTTCTCCTCTGTTAAGTAGAGTTAATACCTCAGTTCAGTTGCTCAGTTGTGTCCGACTCTTTGTGACCCTATGGACTGCAGCACGTCAGGCTTTCCTATCCATCACCAACTCCCAAAGCTTACTCAAACTCATGTCCATCGTGTCAGTGATGCCATCCAACCATCTCATTCTCTATCATCCCCTACTCCTCCTGCCTTCAATCTTTCCCAGCATCAGGGTCTTTTCCAATGAGTCAGTTCTTCCCATCAGGTGGCTAAAGTATTGGAGTTTCAGCTTCAGCATCAGTCCTTCCAATGAATTTTCAGGACAAATTTCCTTTAGGATTGACTGGTTGGATCTCCTTGCAGTCCAAGGGACTTTCAAGAGTCTTCTCCAACACCACAGTTCAAAAGCCTCAGTTCTTTGGGGCTCAGCTTTCTTTATAGTCCAACTCTCACATCCATACACGACTACTGGAAAAACCATAGCCTTGACTAGATGGACCTTTGTTGACAAAATAATGTCTTTGCTGTTTAGCATGCTGTCTAGGTTGGTCATGCTGTCTAGGTTAGCATGCTGTCTAGGCAGGAGTTAATACATACCTCCCAGGAGAGATGACGATAAAATAAAACCATGTCTATAATGTTTGGGCTTGGCTTGTCATTACTTGATGGAGGCAAAGGCAGATACACTGAACTGCTAAAATGAAATTGCTGCCAGAAGGTGAACTAGTAAAGGCATTTCAAAATTTGTGTGCTGGGATTTCCCTTGTGGTCCAGTGGCTGAAACTCTGTTCTCTCAAAGCCCTGGGCTTGGGTTTGATCCCTGTTGGGGAACTAAAATCACACATGTCTCAACATGGGTTCACATGCTGCAACTAAGACTGAGCACAGCCAAATAAATAAAAGTATACATTTAAAAAGTTGTGTGTTGACTTAGGAAATTTGAGTGTCAACTTTTCAGGAACAAATGAAGGATGAAAATCTTTGTAATATTTGCATTTTTGCTTTTCTACTTCAAAGTGGCAATTTTTATTATCTTCTGCCACCTGGTGCCTTGACCAAGTTACTACAACCCATAAGTAGGAGTTGCTAATAAAAATAATCATAGTAAATATTACTTATATTACAGTAATAGTTGGAGTCAATTCATCCTTTAGAGTTTTAATATCCTTGTAAGTCACTAAATCACCTCCAATTACCTGGATCTTTGGGGCTACCTTGTTTTATGCTCTTTCTGAGCTGTTTGCTGCTCCCATTTTGGTGGGTTATCCCATATCTTCTGATTACTGTTGTTATTGCTGTTTAGTCGCTAAGTCACGTCTGACTGTTTGCGATGCCATGAACTGTCACCTGCCAGGCTCCTCTCTCCATGGGATTTCCCAGGCAAGAATACTGGCGTGTGTAGCCATTCCCTTCTCCAGAGAATCTTTCCAGCCCTGGAATTGAACCTGTGTTTTCTGCAATGGCAGGCAGATTCTTTACCACTGAGCTACCAGGAAAGCCCCATTCTAATTATAGTTCTGCTTAAATTAGTCAAATAACCCTAACTGATGAAAGAGTGAGCAGCGTAAGATAATGGCTGCTCTTCTCTAGACAGGGAACACAGTGTATGGAAAGGTTATATTGAAGTTATAGGGTTTGTCTGCATAGTGTGTGGACTGTCCATATCAAAGACACTGGGTAGGGGAAGCTTATAAGAAATGCAGACGCTATGTGAATCAACTGTATTTCAGAAAAAAAGCTCAGATGCTTTATTCCATGCTTAACGGACAAGAGTTTCTCAGTGTGAGGTCCAGGGAGTCTGAAATTTTAACAAGTTTCTCAGGGATTATTCTGAAAAATACATTTGAGAAACACATAAGGGCACAGGTTTTGAAATTTTAAAACATGCATTGGAACGATTTAAGCTGTTTAAGCTGTGGTCAGTCCATTAGCTCTCTGACTCTGTTTTGTCATCTGTAAAATGAGAACAGTCAAGACTTTATTCATTAAGTTGTTTTAAAAGTCTGAAATGTATATAAAGGACTTTTATATTGCCTCAATAGAGAAGAGTTGCATCATTCTTGGGTGTTTAGATTCCCAAATCTAATACGTCCAGGTAAAACTGTGAGTAGCCAATATTATGGATGAAAACCATGTAAATCCACAGTGGCAACAACTGGCTACATGTATGCATCATGTTGTGGACAAATGTATGGTCTTCGTCTAAGTCGTGACATAGGGAGAATTTTCCTGAAGGATTAGACTAGGTTGCAGGTGTGCTCAGTTGAGTCTGACTCTTTGAGATCCTGTGGACTGTAGCCTGCCAGGCCCCTCTGTCCATGGGATTCTCCAGGCAAGAATACTGGAGTGGGTTGCTGTTTCCTCCTCCAGAGGGTCTTCCCAACCCAGGGACTGAACCTGTGTTTCCTGCATTGGCAGGCAGATTCTTTACCATTGAGCTACTTAGGAAACACTTAGAATAGGTGAGAAAAATATCCATGCAAAATAGTTGGCTTGCACTTAGAAGTCATGTTCTATTATTTTAAAAAACAACCCACATTTTACATTCTCAGGTTATTTCTCACTCATGCTCCATGTGAAACGAGGTGGACGGGGGCAAATGATGCTCCTGGTAATGTCACTCCAGGAACAGGCTGATGGCTGCTCTAGCTTCTGGAACACTGTGAGCAGACGAGGCAGCAGAAGAAAGCACAGAGCAGCGGCCACCAGCTCTTAAACTCTTCCCCCAGGAGTTCTCCACAGCCTCAAGTTCACTGGCAGAGCACGCCAGGTTGCCATGCCTAATTTCAGGTGTCCAGAGACGTGCCATCTGCCTAAATCCTTAGAAGCAGAGTAAAGTGAAATATATGTGAGTATCACTGATGGCTACCCCATGGGGCCTGGGCATCAGTGTGTTCTGAAATCTCCCCGAGGGATTCTAGTGTGAAAGTTAAAGATCTGGTCTTGGGCTTGCACGCTTTGACAGGACGGGAGGTCAAAATCACCTGCACTCTTTAAAGCCTCATATGAACATGGGCAGGTTCAATGTGCACAGGAAGTGATCTGGGTGGACTTCTACATTACTAATATCTATGGGTGGCTTTACATGATGGGGGGGACAAATTACTGAGGGTCATAAGCGGTGATCACTGCTCACCTGCCCCTGCTGTCTCCCTTCCTTTTTCACACTGGTCACCACCAGGCATAGCCAACAGCGTCATAAAGTCTCCGATGCCTCCAGGGGTATGGTTGTTCAAGGTTTTGGAATAATATAAATGGGTAAAAGTCACAACAGGGGACTTCTCTGGTGACCCAGGAGTTGAAACTTCACCTTCCAATGCAAGGGGTGCGGATTCGATCCCTGGATCGATCCCTGGTGGGGATCTACGATCCCACATGCCTCTTGGCCAAAAAACCCAACATATAAAACAGAAGCATCACCAACTCAATGAACATGAGTTTGAGCAAACTCCAGGAGATAGTGAAGGACAGGGAAGCCTGGCCTGCTGCAATCCATGAGGTTGCAAAAAGCGGGACATGATTTAGGGACTGAACAACAACAACAAAACAGAAGCAATATTGTAGCAAATTTAATAAAGACTTTAAAAACGGTCCACAGAAAATTTTTTTTAAAAGTCACAACAGAAAATGAAGGCAAGGTAAAATATGAGTCTCAAAACTTTTTTGCAGTCCCTACTCATAATTCTGTCAACCATAACTAATAAGGCTTTTGGAAACCTTGCAATACTCACAAATTATCCTGGGAATTAAAAAAAAACTTACAACTGCCAGGCTGGCATGTTTTTTGTTTGTTTGTTTGTTTACAGATAAGTGACCGTCTCTGAAACTTGCTTATGCATACAGGCAGGTATCAATATTTGGAGCAGTAATCCGAGGCATCATTTGTTCAGTTCAGTTGCTCAGTTGTGTCTGACTCTGTGACCCCATGAATTGCAGCACTCCAGGCCTCCCTGTCCATCACCAACTCCCAGAGTTCACTCAAACTCACGTCCACCGAGTTGGTGATGTCATCCAGCCATCTCATCCTGTCGTCCCCTTCTCCTCCTGCCCCCAATCCCTCCCAGCATCAGAGTCTTTTCTAATGAGTCTAACCTACAAGACCTTTTAGAACTAACACCCAAAAAAGATGTCCTTTTCATTATAGGGGACTGGAATGCAAAAGTAGGAAGTCAAGAAACACCTAGAGTAACAGGCAAATTTGGCCTTGGAATGCAGAATGAAGCAGGGCAAAGACTAATAGAGTTTTGCCAAGAAAATGCACTGGTCATAGCAAACACCCTCTTCCAACAACAAGAGAAGACTCTACACATGGACATCACCACATGGTCAATACCAAAATCAGATCAATTATATTCTTTGCAGCCCAAGATGGAGAAGCTCTATACAGTCAACAAAAACAAGACCGGGAGCTGACTGTGGCTCAGATCATGAACTCCTTATTACCAAATTCAGACTTAAATTGAAGAAAGTAGGGAAAACCACTAGACCATTCAGGTATGACCTAAATCAAATTCCTTATGATTATACAGTGGAAGTGAGAAATAGATTTACGGGACTAGATCTGATAGAGTGCCTGATGAACTATGGAATGAGGTTCGTGACATTGTACAGGAGACAGGGATCAAGACCAACCCCATGGAAAAGAAATGAAAGAAAGGAAAACGGCTGTCTGGGGAGGCCTTACAAATAGCTGTGAAAAGAAGAGAAATGAAAAGCAAAGGAGAAAAGGAAAGATATAAGCATCTGAATGCAGAGTTCCAAAGAATAGCAAGGAGAGATAAGAAAGCCTTCCTCAGCAATCAATGCAAAGAAATAGAGGAAAACAACAGAATGGGGAAGACTAGAGATCTCTTCAAGAAAATTAGAGATACCAAGGGAACATTTCATGCAAAGATAGGCTCGAAAAAGGACAGAAATGGTATGGACCTAACAGAAGCAGAAGATATTAAGAAGAGGTGGCAAGAATACACAGAAGAACTGTACAAAGATCGTCATGACCCAGATAATCATGATGGTGTCATCATTCACCTAGAGCCCGACATCCTGGAATGTGAAGTCAAGTGGGCCTTAGAAAGCATCAGTATGAACAAAGCTAGTGGAGGTGATGGAATTCCAGTTGAGCTGTTTCAAATCCTGAAAGATGATGCTGTGAAAGTGCTGCATTCAATATGCCAGCATCATTTGTATCTGAGCACAAATGCCAGGTATGTCTCTTTGAAGGATGCCCTTTCTGCAGTGTCTGCTCACAGGCTTTCTTCCATGCAGGCTGGTTCAGGTTCCTGAGGGACCGATCACAGGGCATCTCATGCCCCTGCAAGAGATGAGAAGCCAGAGAGAAATTGTCTAGATGCTTAGGAAGGGTGGACAGAGGGGTTACTCGGTAACTCACACGCTGGGTGAAGAGGTGGGTTAGATCCAAGGTTTGCCTTAAAATAAGTTTCATTAAAACACAGGACCTGGTGCATGGAAGGCTCTGAATAAACACTCATGAATAGTGGGAACCAGATTCTTAAAAACTAGAAAGACCCTAAATGTTAAAGTGTTAGTCATTCAGTCATAGCTGACTCTTTGGGACCTCCTGGACTGTAGCCTGCCAGGCTCCTCTGTCCATGGAATTCTCCAGGAACACTGGAATGGGTAGCCATTCCCTTCTCCAGGGGATCTTCTCAACCCAGGGATTGAACCCAGATCTCCTGCACTGCAGGTGAATTCTTTACCGTCTGAGCCATAAATGAAATGAAGCATAAATCATTTCATTATTTTAGCCTTTATTCATTATAATAGTCTTCATAAAGAGATTCCTTCAGTGGTGTTCATCCATTCTGTTCTTGACAGTCTCCAATGATATGGAGGTTATTACAGTTGGTCCCCCACATCTGTGAGTTTCGTATCCATGGATGTAACCCAATACAGATCGAAAGTATTTGGGAAAAAAATTCCAAAAAGCAAAACTTTTATTTGCTATACAACAGCAATTATTTATGTAACATTTACCTTGCACTAGGTATTATATGTAATCTAGAGATGACAAAGTATGAAAGTAGGTGCATAGATTATATGCAAATACTATATCATTTTATACGAGGGGCCTGAGCACCCTGCATTTTGGTATCCTTGCAGGATTCTGGAATCAATCCCAGGGGGATACTGAAAAACAATTGTACTTCCTAAGACAATAAAAAGAGTCTACTTAGTAAGCTCTTTTTATTCAGCTGGCATTTGCTTCTTTTGTTTCTTGTTCTTTCCTTTGAAACTCATTGAACCAAGTGAAGCTTATTGTAAACTATGAAGTTTGTATGATTACAATGGGTATATACTCATTGATCATAGCAAATGTTACCACTCTAGTGTGAAATGTTGATAGTAGGGGAGTCTGCCTTTGTGTGAGTGCCGACTATCAGCAAACTGAGAAAACGCAACTTGATTAGTTTTTATCCTTGCTTTTTACCCTCTTTTTTAAAAATTAAAATTTGACTATATACACGTAATTTTATTTTGTTGCCCTCTCCCTTCATTCAAATAAAATAAAAAATACCCTTCACTTACATAAAAATACACAATATAGTGTGCATGCGTACACACACACACACACACACACACACACACACCATGAAACAGAAGAGGTGACCATAACAACAAAAAAAGACAAGATGAAAAATTCCCAAATCTGGGGGGCTTGACAGGAACAATGGAGACATAATTCTGGTGCTCTCTTGAGCAGTTTTAAATTTGTGTCTCTGACCCCCTCCCCTGGAATAACTGCTACTTCTTAACAGACCACTGTGCTGAGTGACTTGAAGTCTCTTCACTGGAGGACTCATCTCCACGCTGTCAGAGCTGTTCCTGACGATGCTGCTGGATCCTTGTTGGAGCAGAGGGCTGCTGCTTGTCGAGACCTGTTGCCAGACTGCTGCTTGTGCTGTGATACCTCCTTCCAGGACTTCTCCTTGGAGACTCAACTGTGTTGGTACTATTTGCAATAAGCTGAGTGATTTATGAATGGGGAAAAAAAAAAATCTCATCTCTTAACTCCAATCAGAAAACAGGCAGCTGGTGCCTCTCTTTGCTTCTCCTTTCCCCATTTCTCCTCTTCTTTGCTGTTGTTCAGTCACTAAGTCATGTCTAACTCTTTGTGACCCCATGAACTGTAGCCCGGGGTGAATATCAATAACCTCAGATATGCAGATGACACCACCCTTATGGCAGAAAGTGAAGAGCTAAAAAGCCTCTTGATGAAAGTGAAAGAGGAGAGCGAAAAAGTTGGCTTAAAGCTCAACATTCAGAAAACAAAGATCATGGCATCTGGTCCCATCACTTCATGGGAAATAGATGGGGAAACAGTGGAAACAGTGTCAGACTTTATTTTTTTGGGCTCCAAAATCACTGCAGATGGTGACTGCAGCCATGAAATTAAAAGATGCTTATTCCTTGGAAGAAAAGTTACGACCAACCTAGATAGCATATTCAAAAGCAGAGACATTACTTTGTCGACTAAGGTCTGTCTAGTCAAGGCTATGGTTTTTCCTGTGGTCATATATGGATGTGAGAGTTGGACTGTGAAGAAGGCTGAGCGCCGAAGAATTGATGCTTTTGAACTGTGGTGTTGGAGAAGACTCTTGAGAGTCCCTTGGACTGCAAGGAGATGCAACCAGTCCATTCTGAAGGAGATCAGCCCTGGGATTTCTTTGGAAGGAATGATGCTAAAGCTGAAACTCCAGTACTTTGGCCACCTCATGTGAAGAGTTGACTCATTGGAAAAGACTCTGATGCTGGGAGAGACTGGGGGCAGGAGGAGAAGGGGACGACCAAGGATGAGATGGCTGGATGGCATCACGGACTCAATGGACATGAGTCTGAGTGAACTCCTGGAGTTGGTGATGGACAGGGAGGCCTGGCGTGCTGCGATTCATGGGGTCGCAAAGAGTCGGACACGACTGAGCGACTGAACTGAACTGAACTGTAGCATGCCAGGCTTCTCTGTCCTTTACTATCTCCCTGAGTTTGTTTAAAATCATGTCTATTGAGTCAGTGATGCCATCCAACTACCCTATCCTCTGTCTCCCCCTTCTCCTCTTGCCCTCAATTTTCCCCAGCATCAGGGTTTTTTCCAATGAGTCAGGTCTTCGCATCAGGTGGCCAAAGTCTCCTTGCAAAACCAAAGATGAGCTGGGAGGTCAGGAATAGCAAAGGGGAACATCCTTTCCCCTGCTCCTTCCCTTTCATTATTTCCCTTTCTTCTTCAAATTCTGCTTGGGGCCTGTTCTTTTCCACTTTCATCGGATGGAAACACTTCCACTCTTCTCTCTACCATATTTTGCTGTAATGTGTAAATTCATCGATAGAGAAGGTATCCTTTTATTTTCATTTTGAAAGTATACTGTGAAACATTTGAGTTTTTAAGAGGAAAATTTACAAAGTTGATTATTTTAAATGTAAATTAAGAAATTCTTAAATTCTCCAGGTCTCTAAGCTAATCAGGTTATTTTCGCTGCACCTGGGCAAAAATGCACCTGAATTCCTATGAAGTGGATTTGCAGGTAAAATATAAGTTTTACCTCTTTTCCTCTCGTTTAAACCCAGAAGAACAAAGTTAATAAAAGAAAATCAATACATACTTATTAAGCACACAGGGAGGGTTTGAATAAACAGAGGAGGCTTACAGCACCGATTCCCGCAGTGTTCTGAAACCCCAAACTAATAACCAAATACCAATCCATAACCCTTTCCATCTCTTGGAGGATAATAGAGGTAAAGAATGGGAGAGGATAAGAAAGGGTTCCATTTCAAAAGAATACAGAAATCTTAAGGTGAAAAAGCCATTAGAACCTCACGGCGCAGATGTCAATGGAAAAAGCAGGAACCCAGGCCAAGTGCGGAATTGGCGGACAGGCGTGCGGAACCCCTGACCTCGCAGCGGACCCTAGCAGGACTCCACCTCTAGGAACCATCTCATTGGAGCTCACCTGTCAGCTTGCACCCGCCCCAGCCCCCTTTCCGCATGCGCACCACGGGCCAAAGCGACTGGGTCGTCTCGCAGCACGACCCACCCCCCGAATTCCTGGCTCTGATTGGTCTGAGTGGCAGGTCCGCCCCTTCGGCCCACCCAATGGAAAAGCCGCCTCGGCGCTCCGCCCTCCCGGCCGGCAGCTGGCGGCCCGGCAGCCTGCGAATCCGGGTGGTGAGCCGGGATGGCGGCTGTGGCGGCGTCCGCGGGCTGGCTGCTGCGGCTCCGCGCGGCCGGGGCCGACAGACCCTGGCGTCGGCTGTGTGGCGCGGGGCTGCCGCGGGGCTTCCTGCAGTCCGCCTCGGCCTACGGGGCTGCGGCCCAGAGGCGGCAGGTGGCTCACTTCACTTTCCAGCCTGACCCGGAGCCCGTGGAGTACGGTGAGCGAGGGGCTGCCCTGTCCGCTCCGCTGCGGCCCAGTCTCTCAGGCCCGTGGGAGGTCACTGTGGGTGCCGCCCTGCCCGTCCTCGGCGGGGGCCGGTAGGCTGACCTCCTTGCATCCCAGCAGAGTCCCTGCCCTGCTCTCGAGAGTCCGCTACCTGTGTGTCTGTGATTTCCTCCTTAGTTCCACGTTCGTGCTTTCGAGCAGCAGCCCCATCTCACTCGAGATGGGTGAGAGGGCGCGCGGGGTGTGCTAGGGCCGGAGGGTGGAGGGGAGTGCTTGGGAACGCCTCCTTTTCTCCGCTCTCTTATCCTTGATTTTCCAAGTCCGCCCCCATCCCTCCACCCCAGAGTTGTCCCAGCTTGCCCACCGGGGGGCCACAAGCTACAGGCAGAGAGGTATGTTTAAAGAAAAAAGCAGTCCCCGCTCCCTTTTTTGTTATTTGCTTTAGTAGAGAAAACAGAGGGACTAAAGTAACGGAATTGTTTTTCCCAAGGTCACAGAACAGCTTCTTCCTAAAGATGCGAAACAGCCATCTTCCTTTCTATCTGAGCCTAGCACTGAGCTTGTGCTGGGCAAGGCTGCCACTTAGCCAAGGAAGGGTAAGCGGTGTGGGTGGGTAATGGGCGGAGGAAGCCATCGAGTGCTTCCAACTGCGGCAAAGAATCAAGCACCTCTCACACCTCGCCGAAAGGCAGTTGCCTGACTTGCAGCTGAGGTTTCTGTAACCTCCGGAAGATCCAGTGCCTATCATCGCAACATTGGGAACAGTAGGAAAACAGTTAACTTTTCCTTGGCTGGTTAATCACTTCTCACATACTGGAGCCGACTTTTGGGGAAGTGTGTCAGTATTTACTTGTGAGTAATAAAAATGAATATTTATTGAGCGCTAACCACAGGCAGGCCCTGGACTGAGAAATTTACATTCATTCTCTTATTTGATACTTAGGACAATCTTAAGAGGTAGGTAATCTTTCCCCCCACCCCCCTCAGTTTTTCAGTTGGGTAGCTGAGATCTTGAGATAGTTTGTCCTGGATTATACAGAAAAGTTAGTGGTATCGTGTCGCAGAGTGGGAGACCACTGAAGCAACTTAGCATGCACACAGCTTTAATTTAATTGTTTAGATTCCAGAGCTTCCATTCTAAACAATGTGCTAAACTGCATGTGGAAACTATTTACTAAGAGGTGTTCTGGTTTTGTGAAATAGTAGACACCATACAGGTGAACACGATTTTTTCTCACCAACAAAATGAACCTTGAATTCTGTCTTCAAAGAAACTAGCCCAATACTTGAGAAATAGCGCATAGGTATTCTTAACCTCCTTCCATTATTATGAAATCACTAAAGCTTGAGTAAATGATAATAAAATGCTTATTCTTATTATAAAAATAACAAGAATATTATAGATAACTTGAATAATAGAAACAACAAAAAAGATAATCTCAACACCCACTACTGTAAATATTGCTAATATTTCTGGATGTATCCTTTTAGGGATTTCATTCCAGTTTAGTGGAATTAAAGAATTCCGCTGATAAAATTGGGCTTTCCAGATGGCTCAGTGGTAAAGAATCCGCCTGCCAGTGCAGGAGACATGGGTTGGATTCCTGGGTTGGGAAGATCCCCTGTAAGAGGAAACGGCAACCCACTCCAGTATACTTGCCGGGATAATCCCATGGACACAGGAGCCTAGTGGGCTACAGTCCATAGAGTCATAAAGAGTTGAATACAACTGAGTGACTGCGCACACACGCTAAAATGAATGGAAAAAAATTTCCCATAACTGTAGTTTTAATATAAATACAATCTGCATTATTTAATCAGAAGCATTTCCCCATATTGTTATATAGTTTTTTATAGCTTTCTTTAGAAGAAGACATGTTTTGGGAATTCCCTGGCAGTCCAGTGGTTAGGACTCCATGCTTTCACAGTGGAGGTCCTGGGTCCAATCCCTGGTTGAGGGACTAAGATCCTGTAAGCTGTATGACATAACCACCCCTTCCCCCCACCAAAAAAACCCCAACCAAACAAAAAAAACCTGTTCTGTTGAACAGAAACACTATATAGGTCAGTGGTTAATATCTTGGCTCTAGAATCAGATTGGCCTAGGTTCCATCTTTATCCTTACCTATGACTTTAATAAACTTATCACTTAACCCTCTACAAGCCTCAGTTTATGAGGACTTAATATCTATTTTGGAAGGTTTTTATGAGGACCAAATAAGGATAATGTATGTAATGTACTTAACACAGTCTCTGACTGCTAAGAAGCAATCACTCAGAAAATAAATGGAAACTTATACCCTTATACTTTTGTTGTTACAATTTTTCAGTGTTATAAATAATACAGATGGAAACATTTCTTGTATCTTTTATGTATCTGAGATTATTTCTTTAGGATAAAAAATAAATCCAGGGGTGAGATTTCCTACTTGAAGATATGAACACGTCATTGGATTTTTAATGCATAGTTCAAATTACCAGTTGATACTCGTATTTGCAGTATGAGTGTGAGTACTGGATATCATGCTAAAATCACAGGTGTGCTGTGATCCTGTGATTTGTGGTAGGAAATACATATCTGGTGTTTGTTCTGTTCCTGGAACAGAACTCTTGAAAATTCCCATGATGATAGCAATAAAAATGTCTTTAGTTGTATTACTGTTTGGTAAGCCCTGAAGTTACCTAAGGGGCTTCCCAGGTATGCTAGTGGTGAAGAACCCACCTGCCAATGCAAGAGATATGGGTTTGATCCCTGGGTCAAGAAGATCCCCTGGAAGAGGAATGACAACCCACTCCAGTGCTCTTGCCTGGAGAATCCCGTGGACAGAGGAGCCTGGTGGGCTTCTGTCCATGGTGTTGCAAAGTGTTGGACACGACTGAAGTGACTTCGCATACAGCACATAAAGTTACCTAAGGATGGGATTATCACCAGATGTGCTTAGCGAGTTGGAACTTTCAGTCCCACCCAGCTCACCTCTGGAAAGGGTAGGGGGACCTCCAGGTCAGTGGATTGCCAATGGCCAGTGATTTAATCAGCCATGCCTATCTAGTGAAGCCTCCTTGAAACCCCAAAGGACAGGTTCTGAGAGCTTCCAAAGGCGTGATGCTCCCAGAGAACATCTCACATCTTTCCACACACCTTGCTGTTTGCAGCTCTTCCATCTGGCTGTTCCTGAGTTATATGTATTTTATAATAAACTGGTGATCTAGTAAGTAAAATGTAAGTTCTGTAAGATGCCCTAGAAAATTAACTGAACCCAAGGAGGAGTTGTGGGAGCGTCTGATCTTATGTCCATTGGTCAGAAGCACAGGTGACAACCTGCCCTTGGGGTTGGCTCCAGGCTTGGGGGGAGGGATGGTCTTGTGGGACCGAGCCCTTAACCTGTAGGATCTGACATTATGGGAGATCGTATCAGAATTGAGTTGACACCTGATTGGAGACTTGCTCGGTGATATGTTAAAAGACCCACACTTTGGAATTGGCGTCAGAATTGTATGTGCTCATGTACACGCGTGTGCACACACACACTCACTATGGGGTATTTTGTGCTAACTGCACTTTGTTTTAATATGCATTTATTTCATTTCTATTGAATATGTTCCCATATATTTGTTTGCTAGATTTCTTTGCACTTGTGTGAATTGAACGTTCCTTGTCTTTGTGTACTTTAAAAGTTTGTACACGGTGTACTTTTTTCTGTCAATACTAATGCTACCTACCATTTTTGAGCAGCTGCTCTATTCCAGGTGGTGTTGTAGACATCAGTCTATAATCCTCCCAGTAACCCTGTTGAGTTAAAGAGCATTATGCTTATTTTACAGATGAGAAAATTGAGGCTTAGAGATGTTAGTGTCTCGCCCAAGTCTGATAAGTAGCAGGACAAGAATTTGAACCCAGATGCGTCTAACTCCAAAGCCTCCTATACAAATGTTGTACTAGTGTTTTGTGTGGTAAAGATACTAATGAATATATTCTCTCTCTGCCTTAATATATTGTTATCTCTCTGACTTTCATTTGTGCTGCAAATAATTTTTATTCTTTTGATTATTTTGACACATAAAAGGGCCTCCCTAAATAGAATAGTGGTCACAGTGGACTCTGAGGAGGTGACATTTAAACTGTACTGTAAAGAAAGGTAAAGGAATCACTTCTGCAAGGACCAGAGGGCAAGTTTGTTTTCCAGAAAGAAACAAGGGCAAGCAAGAGTGAAGTCCCTGGGGTGGGGTGAGTTTGTGCTGTAGGACCTGAGAAAGCCACTGTGGTTGGGATGTTCTGAGTAGGGGATGGTAGGCAGCTCTCAAAGGTCAAGTGTAGAAGGAAGAGTCCTTGTATTGTGGAGATGAGGGTGTTCTTTCCAGTACAGTAAGTCCCCAAAGTACCAATGAGTTCTGTTCTGAGAGCACGTGCAAAGTTCAGTTTGTTGGTAAGTCCAACAAAGTTAGCCTAGGTACCCAACTAACTCAATCTACTGTACAGTACTGTACTGTAATAGGTTTATAATATGTTCACATCTTTGAAAGTTCACAACTTGAAGGTTCACATGTAGGGGACTTACTGTATTAGAATTTTTAGAGTCGGGAACGATATAAGTAACAAGAGATTAGAAAGCATAAAGTTTATATGAGGAACAGGAATTAGTTTATTTGGAGGAAAATGGGAAGGGGTAGGAAATAAGTTTGGAAAAGTAAATGGAGGTGCCAGGCAGCAGTAATTGCAGGGATTATCTTATTCAGTGAGGGAGGGAAGGTTAACCAGTGCAGAGTAGATGGTCCATAAATATTGGACATTTGATAGTAGTTATCTCACTGAATTCTTACAGTTGTCCTACATATTAGATAGCATTATCCATGTTTTGTTGCAAAGGAAGCTGAATGTCCGTAAAGTAGCCTTCCCAGAGTCACACAGGGAGTGTCAGATGCTTTAGCTCTGTGGATTGTCTCTGTCTTCCTTCCGTGCTGCCCTGTGCTGCAAAGGGAATAGTTGCTCAGAATAACCGAGTACTGCTCATCAGACTGGCACTGCAGCATCACCTTCCCTCACTCCCCTTTGCCCGGAATTGTCTTTGATGTGTGACATTGGTAGAATTTTTTTCCCTGCTCCATTCCTCTGTTTTTAAGTGGTTGATGAACACTTTGCTCTGTGTAGTTTTTAATTTGTAAGAAACGGCCTCATAGGTTTATTTGCTCAGCCATTCACTCAGCAGATATTTACTGAGCACGCGTTACATGTTAGATACTGTTGTAAGGTCTGAGCATGTTGCTGTGATCAAAGGCACTTAAGAATCCCTGCCCTCTTGGAGTTTATGTTCTATTATGTCCCTTACATCCTGCCAGCATGCCACTTTATTTTTGCAGCATGATAATGACGTGGCTTATTTTTTATTTAAAATTGAAATTTTTTTATTCCTTTCCAGTACGGTTTATTACAGGATATTGAATATAGTTCCCTGTGCTATATAGTCTATTTTATATATAGTAGTTTTATCTGCTAATCTCAAACTGCTGACTTATTGCCTCCTCCATCTTTGGTGACCATAAGTTTTGTTTTCTATGTCTGTGAGTCTGTTTCTGTTTTGTAAATAAGTTCATTTGTAGCATATTTTAGATTCCATATATAATTGATAACATGATATTTGTCTCTTTTTTTTCTGACTTAATTGGGCTTTCCTGGTGGCTCAGATGGTAAAAGATTCTTCCTGCAATGAGGGAGAACCAGGTTCGATCCCTGGGTCAGGAAGGTCCCCTGTAGGAAGAAGTGGCAACCCACTCCAGTATTCTTGCCTGGAAAATCCCATGGACAGAGGAGCCTGGCGGGCTACAATTCATGGGGTTACAAAGAGTCGGACACGACTGAGCTTTGAACTCTGACTTAATTCACTTAGTATTATAATCTCTAGGTTGATCCATGTTTCTGAAAATGGCATTATTTCATTCCTTTTTTATGGATGAGTACTATTCCATTGTGTATATGTACTGTATCTTCTTTATCCATTTGTCTGTTGAGGGACATTTAAATTGCTTCCATGTCTTTGCTTTTGTAAATAGTGCTGCAGTGAACACTGGATTGCAAGTATCTTTTTGAATTAGAGTTTTCTCTGGATATATGCCAAGGAGTGGGATTGTAGGATTATATGGTAGCTCTAATTTTAGTTTTTTAAGGGACTTGATACTGTTTTCCAGTGTGGAAAACATCCCCACCATCAGTGTTGGCATGGGGGGTTCCTTTTTTCCACACCCTCTCCAGCGTTTATTTGTAGATGTTTTAATGATGGCCATTCTGACCTGTGTGAGGTAATGTCTCATTGTAATTTTGATGTGCATTTCTCTAATAATTAGCAAAACTGATCATCTTTTCTTTTGCCTGTTGGCCAGATGATGACCTGTTTTTTCATGATGTTCTACTTAGGACAGTTTTGAGGAAGCAGCTCTGAGTGAGTGAATGAAAGTCACTCAGTCGTATCTGACTCTGCGACCCCATGGACTATACAGTCCATGGAATTCTCCAGGCCAGAATACTGGAGTGGGTAGCCTTTCCCTTCTCTAGGGGCTCTTCCCAACCCAGGAATTGAACCCAGGTCTCCCGCATTGTAGGCAGATTCTTTACCAGCTGAGCCACAAGGGAAGCAGCTCTGATCTAACCATGAAACACTGTTTTACCAGAGGATACCCTTTAGCTTTCATCTTTGGCCTGGGAAATTGCACTGCTGTGTATATTTAAGTTTGTTTCATTATAACTTTTTATCTTAGGAAAGAAGAGTCATCAGTCCAGCTTTGAAATTTTGCAGCCAGTTAATGATACTGGTAATTGTGTGATTTGGCAACTGGATTTAATGATTTTGTAGTGGTGTTCAGAAACATTTTTCTTTTCTTTTTTTTTTTTTAAGTCTTTCCAGTGGCACAGCTCTGATTAGATATGCTCAGTGTATGTTTATCTTATCAGGAGGGAAGATTAGGCATACTTTATCAATAGTTTTTGCTGTCACCTCCAGGAAAATAAATAATTCTAAGGAAAAAAAAAGCAAGAGGGTTCCAGAAAAACATCTATTTCTGCTTTATTGACTATGCCAAAGCCTTTGACTGTGTGGATCACAAGAAACTGTGGAAAATTCTGAGAGATATGGGAATACCAGACCACCTGACCTGCCTCTTGAGAAACCTATATGTAGGTCAGGAAGCAACAGTTAGAACTGGACATGGAACAACAGACTGTTTCCAAATAGGAAAAGGAGTATGTCAAGGCTGTATATTGTCACCCTGCTTATTTAACTTACACACAGAGTACATCATGAGAAACGCTGGACTGGAAGAAACACAAGCTGGAATCAAGATTGCCGAGAGAAATATCAATAGCCTCAGATATGCAGATGACACTACTCTTATGGCAGAAAGTGAAGAAGAACTAAAGAGGCTCTTGATGAAAGTGAAAGAGGAGAGTGAAAAAGTTGGCTTAAAGCTCAACATTCAGAAAACGAAGATCATGGCATCTGTTCCCATCACTTCATGGGAAATAGATGGGGAAACAGTGGAAACACTGTCAGACTTTATTTTTTGGGGCTCCAAAATTACTGCAGATGGTGACTGCAGCCATGAAATTAAAAGATGCTTACTCCTTGGAAGAAAAGTTATGACCAACCTAGACAGCATATTGAAAAGCAGAGACATTACTTTGCCAACAAAGGTCCGTCTAGTCAAGGCTATGGTTTTTCCAGTGGTCATGTATGGATGTGAGAGTTGGACTGTGAAGAAGGCTGAGCGCTGAAGAATTGATGCTTTTGAATTGTGGTGTTGGAGAAGACTCTTGAGAGTCCCAAGGAGATCCAACCAGTCCATTCTGAAGGAGATCAGCCCTGGGTGTTCATTGGAAGGACTGATGCTAAAGCTGAAACTCCAGTACTTTGGCCACCTCATGCGAAGTGTTGACTCATTGGAAAAGACTCTGATGCTGGGAGGGATTGGGGTCAGGAGGAGAAGGGGACGACAGAGGATGAGATGGCTGGATGGCATCACTGATTCGATGGACGTGAGTCTGAGTGAACTCCGGGAGTTGGTGATGGACCGGGAGGCCTGGCATGCTGCGATTCATGGGGTCGCAAAGAGTCGGACACGACTGAGCGACTGAACTGAACTGAAGGAAAATAAATATTTAAATGATATTACCTCTGAATAACTTGTGATTTCTTCCTGATTCATCCATAAATCATACTGCATATTTAAAAAGAATCAAAAGTAAATATTGCTCTATTAAAAATTGTCATTTAAAGCTTTTAAAACCATCTAGTAGAAGAGTAGTTAATCTAAAACCCCAAAATTCTGATTCTGTTCAGAAAAATAAGTATTCAGGAGTGAAAGATTATGTGTTCATATGGAAATATAACCTTTAAATACCCTTACCTGTAAATTGTTTTCATATAAGATGAGCAAATTCTTTGTGGTTATGAAGCAATACTGTCCAGATTCACTCTGTATGATTTCTATTATTAGAGTCTTTACTTTATTCTTGTACTGGAAACTTGCCAAGCTGCAGTTCAATGAGATATCTTAGGGGCATTCAGTATTAATTCAAATGATCAGCAGACTTGAAATAAATACTAGCATAGATGTTTAGGCATTTTCATTCTCCCCAGGGTCTTAGCTGTGAAAATCCTCATAGATTTTCATAGATAAAAATCTTACTTTAGGAAATGTTTAAAAGAGGAGAAGGAGTGGGAATGTCGTGGTGGCTGAGAAAACAGTTTACCCTAAGCCATCCTCATTTGATACCCGGCACCAGTCAACTCTTCCAAGAACTTTTCTAGAATGGAGAAAAGGATTTAAGCAAAGTACCTATTAAATGATATAGACTTAGCCTGAAGAAAAATAATTTGTGAGGTAATTATGGACATGGAGTGTGATGGTGATATGACAACAATTTCTTGAATAGATTCCTATTCTCCACACCAGAAATGTGAGTAGAAACAGGCTTTATTATGGGCTCAGAAGGCAGCAGGGCAGATCTGATTGAGTATTTGTTGTTCAGTTGCTAAGTCATGTCTGACTCTTCGTGACCCCATGGACTGCAGCACACCAGGCTTCCCTGTCCTTCACTATCTCTTGGAGGTTGCTCAAACTTGTGTGCATTGAGTTGGTAATGATACAGACTGTCATTCAGCAGTGTGGAAGGGATCAGAGAGATGTGTGAGCCCAGAGCTGGACAGAGAATCAGAAGGCTGGGTGTCAATGGAAGATGGCAGACTGGAGGTGTCCTGAGTCGGAGCCTGCTGTGGAGCCAGGCTGTTCTGGGGATAGGTCTCCAGGAAAAGGACAGGTGACCAGGGTCTCATGGCTGCAGGTTGAAGGCAACAGCAGTTGCTGTTGTGATCCAACCTGGGAATTAGACCTTGGCTTTGAGGACACACAGGCAGCTGACGTTCACAGAATTTAGGTGGACCAGTGGTTGGGGAATAAGCAGCAGGCATTGGAGGGATTTGATAACTGCATAGCTATGGATTAAGGTGCACGGATCAGGCACTGACATGAAGACAGTGATGGTTTAGTCGCTAAGTCGTGTCCAACTCTTGGACTCGATGGCCTGTAGCCTGCCAGGCTCCTTCCTCTTTCCATAGGGATTCTCCAGGCAAGAATACTGGAGTGGATTGCCATTTCCTTCTCCAGGGGATCTTCCTGACCCAGGAATCAAACCCAGGTCTCCTTCATTGCAGGCAGATTCTTTATCAACTGAGCTACGAAGACAGAGCTTGAGCATCAGAGAAGACATGGGCAGAAAGGAACCTTTTTTGCTCTGAGTTGTGTTTTCACAGATGATTTGACCCTAAATTTCTAGGAAGATCGTGGGGACTGGGCATCACTGAGGCTTAAATCAAAGCCCTGAAATCATGTTTATTTTTGAATTCTGACATTTGGAACTTTATCAAATAAAGCTTCATACCATTCAGAATAATGGCCAAGGTCAAGATGAAGGACACAGACACAGTCCAGAGTCTAACAAAAATTAGCTAATATTTATTCAGTGCTCACTAGTCATGCACTCTTCACTGTTCTGTGCATTTACTGTTCCATTTAATCATTTTAACAGCCCATTTAAGGAGACAGAGATTGGCTGACAGAGATTCTACTTGAGCAGTAAGATAATAGGAAGGACCAAGCTGTTGTGTTAAGGCATGGGATTGTAGAGTTCTCCAAACAGTTCTGGGCGCTGAAGTTCTTTTAGCCTTTCTCATTGTTTATGGCTATTTGCTATGTCCATGGCTATTTGCTCTTATTGGCATATTTAACACATGCCATTGGTCATGTGTGTGTGTTATGACCTATGTTCCTAAAACCCATCCAGGGCATCTTCCCAGACCCCTCCCACTCTGCTTGCTTCTCTTTACTGACTTTCTATAGCTTTTATTTACGTGGACATGTATTTGTTCAACTTCATTGTATTCTTTCTTCCTTTTTTTTTAAATAGTTGTTTTTAAATTGTTTAATATGTTTCAGTTTTGGCTCCTCAACAAGCATTTTAAGTTGTATTGCTTTTATATCTTCCACAGAGACCTTACCATGGTAAATAATCCAGTAAATTTGTGTAATATATTCCATGCTTTCCTTTCTACCTTGGCTTTAATCAAAGTTTAATTGACTTAAAAAACTGATTATTTTTTATGTATGTTATAATACATCGTTTTTCTTTTTTCTTTTTTTTTTTTTCAATTTTCACAGGGCAAACTCAGAAAATGAATCTCTTCCAGGCAGTAACAAGTGCCTTAGATAACTCATTGGCCAAAGATCCTACGGCAGGTAAACTTCCTTGGTGCTTGTGGTTATTGTTGTTTAGTTGCTAAGTCATGTCCAGCTGTTTTGCAACCCTATGGACTGTAGCCCACCAGGCTCCCCTGTCCATGGGAATTCCCAGTCAAGAGTACTGGTGTGGGTCGCCATTTCTTTCTCCAGGGGATCTTTCTGACCCAGGGATCGAACCCTCGTCTTCTGCATTGGCAGGCAGATTTGTTACTGCTGAGCCACCAGGGAAGCCCTGCTTGGCTATGGTAGTTGTGTTAATTCAGAACTGAAGATTTGCCAGAAATATTTGTCTGGAGCTCAATGGATAGCATTATACCTACTTGAAATTTTTACAAGACCTGAACAAATGCTTAAGGCTAAATAATCAAATTATGATATTAAACATTTTTATCCTCATTATGAATTATTTCTCATGCGTATATGACACTGACATTATTAAATTAATTTTTTCCATGGTATGTGTGGTCCTGATAATACAACATAATGCCTTTTAAAATATGTGCTACTGTTCTCTAGCATATACAACAATTGGAGGATAGCACTTTGTTCAGTTATCTATTTATTGATATAAAATGAAAGTTTAGTTCTGTGCTTTCCTTTGGGATACATTATCATTCAACTTGTAAGATTTTTTTGGAAAATAACTTTAATATTGATAATTAACTTTATAAATACCTTATCTTATTAAATTATTGATATAAAAAGAGTTGTACTGCTGTGTGTGTTCTAAATTACATTGACTTGACTTTATATGTATATTTAGTATACCTTGGGTTTCCCCCTTGAGAATCTCTGGTTTTAAGGTCAAGTGGAAAGCAGATTAGTTTTTAGGAAAAGTGAGAGCTGGACTTGCTTTGTTTTGAAAGAGAATGACTGATATAGTCACGTAGATAAGGGTGAGTTATTTTCTTGAGGTCTTTGAAGCTGGTGAGGTGCATTAATGGGACTAGAATTCAGCTTTGTGAACATCCCCTTATTCAGTTTAATTTGCCTTGCCTACGTAGCACCTCTGAGTTTTCACCGGAACTATTCTTTGCCTTGCTCTTTACATTCCATTATACTTGCAGTCTCTGTCACTTTCCTACTTGTGACTATTGTCTCAGCTTGAGATGCTGTTCCTTCAGCTTCTTCAAATCGCTGATTCTCATTGTATATAGTATATTAAAAAAAAAAAAAAAAAAGGAAAATCAGGGGACTTCCCTGGTGGTCCAGTGGTTAAGACTTCGCCTTTTGATGCAGGGGGTATGGGTTAGATCCCCAGTTGGAGAGTGTGAGTCACAGTTCTGCCTCTTGCTTTCTGGCTTGTTAAGTTACTCGACTACTTTTCTGGCCTTGTTTCCTTCATGGGTGAAATAAGATGAGGTTCCAGATCAGTGTTTCTTTCTCAGCAGAGGATCCTCCCCGTGCACTTCTCACTCTCTGGAGACCCTGTTGGCTGTTGCCGCTGTGCGGTCAGCGGCCCACCCGCTGCACGGAGACCAGGCGTGTTGCTCTGTGTCTGCAATGCACGGGACAGGCCGCTAGGATAGGATTATCTAGTCCAAAGTGTCACTTATGTCGAAATTGGGAAACCTTGATTTAGATCTCGGGATCCATTTCTGTTTTCTAATTTCATATGTAGACATTTACATTACTTATTGTTAGCCTCATTTAGGAATGATTAGATACAACATGTTCTTTATTGTTTTTCAGTAATATTTGGTGAAGATGTTGCCTTTGGTGGAGTCTTTAGATGTACTGTTGGCTTGCGAGACAAGTATGGTAAGTTAGTATCTTTATATATGAACAGTATTCCTGTAGAGTGTACACATCTTGGCAGTACAAAGTATGCCTGTTGAAATGTTTGCCATGTCCTTATTGCATCATCAGATTCCTTTTGTTTCCACAGCCACCCCCAGACTCCTTTGGCCTAGATTTCACTAAATGTGTTCTAACTGTAGCTTCCGTATGGTCTAGTTCATATTCTAAGTATTATAGATTTTAAAGTATTCTTCATTAAATGTATTGTTTGTCATTCATTCATACATCTGGGAATCTTCAGCCTCTTATTGCTGCCCTACCTTTGCCCATTTCAATCCCATTCAAAGTTCTGCCCTATTGATCACTGCTATAGATTTCATCTTTTATTATCTGCATTAGGATTCTCCAGAGAAATCGAACCATTAGGATATACCTATGTGTGGGTAGATGTGTGTGTGTGTAAAAAATACACCTGTGTATGGATGTGTTTTTATGTCTATATGTGCTGTAGTGTGCTCAGTTGCTTCAGGCACGTCCAACTCTGTGACCCCATGGACCTTAGCCCGCCAGGCTCCTCTGTCCATTGGATTTTCTGAGCAAGAATATTGGAGTGGCTTTCCATGCCTTCCTCCAGGGGGCCTTCAGGACTCAGAGATCAAACCAGCATCTCCTGTATCTTCTGCAATGCAGGTGGATTTTTTTTTTTTTTTTGTCTCTGAGCCTCTGGGGACACCCCGTCTATATCTATGTTTATACATGTACATGCTTCCCAGATGGTGCTAGTGGTAAAGAACCCGCCTGCCAATGCAGGAGACGTGAGAGACACGGGTTCGATCCCTGGGTTGGGAAGATGCCCTGGAGGAGGAAATGGCAACCCACTCCAGTATTTTTGCCTGGAGAATCCCATGGACAGAAGAGTCGTGGGTTATAGTCCATAGGGTCGCAAAGAGTCAGACCGGACTGAGGCGGCTTAGCACAATACATAAATCTATATTGAGAGAGCAAGAATCAGAGAGTTATATTTTAAGAAATTGGCTCACACCATTGTGGGGCTCACAACTCAGAAATCTGTAGGGCAAGCCAGCCGACTAGAAAACCAGGCAGTCTTTAGGACACATTTCTCCTGGTTTGGGAAACCTTAGAAAGACCCTTTGGGAAAGACCCTTTAAGGCCTTCAAGTGATTGGATGAAGCCCATCCACATTAAGAAGGATAGTCTGCTTTACTTAGATGTTAATCACGCCTAAAAATACCTTCCCAGAGAATCTAGACTGGTATCTGACAGCCTGGCCACATCACCTAGCCAACTGGACACCTGTCAGTGAGCATCACAGCATCCTTCCACATTTCATCCCCGCCAGTCAGTGTCTTCTGCCTGGCACGTGAGCCATTTCTGCCCATTGCTGTCACTTACTTCATTCAGCTCAGACTTAAAGCCATCAGAGGAGGCATGCAGGCCCATTCCAACATCCTCACAGCAGATTTGCTCTGTAAGGAATGTGTTCCAATGCCTTGCTATTGCACTGCCTTCCTTGGAGGCACTTTGACCTTTCATTTGTTTCCTCAGTCTTATCTAATCTGGAAGTCAAAGCAGTTGAGTTTGGGTAGGAGTTGACACTTGCCTTCCTTCTGGCCTTGACCACTGTGCTGTAAAGCTCATGTGGGTAGAAAAAGGAGTGAGGGGCTTTAAGATGTTTTTTCCCTCCCAGTTGTTCCTTCTTGTTCCCCTCTTCCTCTGATGTTATACTTGCATCCAGGAAACCCTAGCTGAATCCAGGAGATCAAGTGTTCCATCCCACTTGTTAGGAGCTCTCAGGTGGTTCTTTCCCTTTCCCTTTATAGCAGTTTGGTTTGGGTCCTGTCCCTCTCTGCTTTCTCCTTGCTGTCTATTTTAATAGAGTTGAGATTGTTGGTTCCATCTCAGCCATCTCAAACTCTCTTAGCCCCAGCTAATTCTGACTGCTAGAGACTTTAGATCTTCAAAAGGAAATCAAAGGGACTTCCCTGCTGGTCCAGTGGTTGGAAATTTGCCTCCCAATCAGGGGATGTGGGTTCCATCCCTGGTTGGGGAACTAAGAGTCCACATGCTGTGGGGCAGCTAAGCCCTGTGCACTGCACTGCGACCGCTGAAGCCTGCAGGCTCTAGAGCCCATGCTCTGCACCAGGGGAAACCTGTGTCCTGCAACTAGAGGAAGCCCTCACACTGCAAAGAAGACCCAGTGCAGCCAAAAAAAAAAAATAGAAACCTTTATGCATTTGATGTCTAAATGCATGTGCATTGTGGAAACTTTGGAAGATGTAGAAAAGCATAAAGAAGAAAATAAAAATTGCCCAAAGCAGCAGAGAGAAACTCGAGAAAACCACTATACCTATCTTGATATTATATACACTTCAAGGACATATTTGAATATATTTATATATATTAACTAATATTTAAAGCATAGAATTAGCCTTTTTTTTTTTTCCTTAGGATTTTTAACTCTGTTTACATTGCCCATCTGTTGTTGCTTGCTGTCTGTTTTGTCCAGTAGAGACCTTAGCATATTAATCTTGTGTGTGTGCATGCATGCCTGCTGAGTCGCTCAGTCATGACTCTTTGCAACCCTATGGACTATGGCCCTCCAGGTTTTTCTGTCCATGGGATTCTCCAGGCAAGAGTACTGGAGTGGGTTGCCATTTCCTTCTCCAGGGGATTTTCCAGACCCAGAGACTGAACTGGTGTCTCCTGTATCTCCTGCATTGCAGGTGGGTTCTTTACTGCTGAGCCATCAGGGAAGCCTAGTGTATTAATCATAGATGTTTTAAATCCCGTCGGATAATTCTAGCATCCTTCCCACATCTGGTTCTGATGTTTGCGTTGTCTCTTTAAACTGTGCTTTTTGCCTTTTGGTGTGCCTTGTCATTCTTTCCTTGTTAGCCAGATGTGATGCATTGGGTAAAAGGAACTGCTGTAAATAGGCCTTTAGGAATGAGGTGGGGAGGTGTTTGTGGGCTAAGGAACAGTGTTCTATAATCCTCTGATTCGGTTTGTCTTTTAAGTGAGCCTGTGCCCTTGGACCATGAACTTCCCAAGTGTTTCTCAGCTTTTTCTCTCCACCTCTGGTAGAACTGGGTGGCTAGAGAGAGCTGGAGTTGGGTCTTTTCCTGCTTTGAGGTCAGCTGGGTTCTGATGCTACACAGGCGTTTGGGCTCTGGTTAACTAGCGGGTTTTACTTGAGTGCTCAGGCTTGTTTCAGAATGGTTCCTCGTTTACTTCGCCTGCTGAAGGCAAGAGGGGATTTTCTGACATTGACTGTGAAAACCTGATCGAGCTTCTGAAGGGAAAAGTCACAAAATTGTAGGGGGGGGGGCCCTTATGACTGGGTCTTCTGAGTTTTTAACTCACAGACTTGTCCTCACGGAAGCTCCAACAATTCCTCAGCCACAGCCCAGGTTTCCTACCCCACTCCTGGTCTCTGCTCTGCAGTCAAGAGTCCCTGTATTCACTGGTCTGCCTCTCCATTCTTGGGGACAGCGGTGTGCTCTGTGTCCTTGCTTCTCTAGCGGGTCCAAGAAAAGTTGTTGATTTTACAGCATGTTCTGCTTTTCACTTCTCGTGAGGAAGGCTTGGCGGCTTGCAAGCTTCTTCCGAATTTCCGCCTCCAGTCTAGACCTCAGGCCTGAGCGTCACCTCTGTGGGTGCTTCCCCTCACCCCACTGCAGTCTTCGCCCTGGTGTTCCCGTCACTTCAGCCTCAGCATTTCTAAGCTCATGTTTTCAAACTCAGCTGAATTTATTATGTTCTCCCAGAAAATCCACGCCTCCTCCTACATCTCTTGGCGAACATACCGTCGTCCGCTTGGTTACTTAAGCCGGAAAGCGGAGGAGGTCCTAGTCTCTCCCCTCTTCCTCGTCCGCCACGTTCATCAGGTCCTCCGATTTTGTCTTCAGAGTTTGTCTTGACCGTGGCCTCTCCTTTTCATCCTCACTGCCCTGGAGGCTCACTTTGGATCCGAATCGTCTCTGCTTGCTTCTCTTAGTAATCACCCTCCCTCCTGTCCCAACCTTGATGTCAGTGTGATCAAGCTAAAATGTGCATTTCTTGGCAGAATATGCAGGAGATTTTGAGATCTGCCCTCTTCCCACTCACTTGGCCTCATTTCCTTTATTAAAACTGAATTATTTCCCCTGAAGCCTGTGTTGTTTTTCATCTCTCTTCCACCGCACGTGCAGCTTGGATCTCCCTCCCCCCACCCACTTAATTCCCTGGGGAAACTCCTCTTTTACCTTCACAGGTCTTCTTTTTAAGGCTCTTCCTAAAACAAAACAACCAATCAAAAAGTGGGCAAAAGACTTCAACAGACATTTCTCTAAGGAAGACATACAAGTGGCCAAATGGTACATGAAAATTTGCTCAGCGTCACTAATTCTTAGAGAAATGCAAATCGAAACTACACTGAGATATCACCCACCTCACACGGTCAAAATGGCCAACATCAAAAAGTCTATGAATAATAAATGCTGGAGAGAGTGGGGAGAAAAGGGAACCCTCCTGCACTACTGGTGGGAATGTAAACTGGTACAGTTAGTATGGAGAATGTGAGGTTTCCTTAAACAACTAAAAAGTATTTTTTACTTGATCACTGGTATTTCCCCGGTGATCCAGTGGTTAAGAATCTGCCTGCCAATGCAGAGGACATGGGTTCGATTCCTGGTCTGGGAACTAAGATCCCAAATGCCACGGAGCAGCTAAGCCTGTGGGCCACAACTACTGAGCCTGTGCTCTAGAGCCTGTGCTCACGGAACAACTAGAGAGAAAGCCTGTGGCCATAACTCCTGAAGCTCATGCGCCCTGGAGCCTGTGTCCTGCAACAAGAGAAGTCACTGCAATGAAAAGCTGTGCACGGCAAGTAGAGAGTAGTGCCTGCTTGCTGCAACTAGAGAAAGCCTGCAGGTAGCAATGAAGACTTGGTGCAGCCAAAAGTAAAAAAGTAAAAAGCAAGCAAAACTAAAGATGAAGTTGCCATACGATCCTGCAATCCCACTTCTGGGCATACATCCAGAGAATACCATAATTTGAAAAGACGCATGGACCCCAGTGTTCATCGCAGCACTGATTACAGTAGCCAAGATGTGGAAGCAACCTAAATGTCCATCAGCAGATGAATGGATAAGGAAGATTCAGTACATACACATGATGGAAACTTCGCCATAAAAAAAGAGTGAAATAATGCCATTTGTAGCAACATGAATGGACATAGAGATTATCACACTAAGTGAAATAAATCAGATAGAAAGATAAATAGCATGTGATATCACTTATATGTGGAATCTAAAAAAAAGAAAAAGATATAAATGAACTCATTTCCAAAACAGAAAGAGACTCACATAGAAAACAAACTTACAGTTACCAAAGGGAAAAGGATGGGAGAGGGATAAGTTAGGAGTTTGGGATTAACATATACGCACTCCGATATATAAAATAGATAACCAACAAGGACCTAGAGTATAGCACAGGGAACTATACTCAATGTTTTGAAATTACCTATTAACATAAAGGAAGAGAATCTGAAGAAGGAAACATGTATATATATTTTTTCTTCTTCAGACTCTCAAATTCTTCTTCATATATATGAATATATGAATTGCTGGGCTGTACACCTGAAACTACTGTTGCCAAGAAGAGAGAAAAAGGTTCTTCCTGACTCTCCGAGCTTATCCAGTCACTGCTTTATCACTGTCCAGATGTTTACATCTTTTGCATATTGCAAAATTGCAATTACATGTTGTAATTGTCTTCCCAAGAGATTTCTACACCAGGCAACTTCTCCAAGGCAATAGGCATTTAAGTCATCTTGGATCCTTAGCTTCTAATATATATTCTAATACTATCAGACAGTATTGATTGAGTGAATGTTGCTGAGTATCGTTACCCTTCACTTCTTTCACCAAGACGGGCCTGCTGCCTCAGAAAGGGGATTTCCTTATTTCCCTCTAATGATTTTAGTTGGTCCCATTTTTCCTTAAAAATAGCTTAAACCAGGGAGAAACTAGCTGTCATTTGAAAAAGTCCACTGCTCGTAGAAGGTGCTGGCAGATTTATGTTTATATGATGAGGACTTGAGCTAATTAACAGCTATTTAATTCTTAGCTTTACTGTAAGCAGATGTTGTGAATTTTTACACTAGCTTTAGGACTATGAATTCGAATTTTGAATAATTCCAGATCAATATGAATAATTAAATCACTGTCACTCTAAGAGGAAATGAGCTTCAGTTTTCAGGAGTGAAGAATAAAGGAAATGGGGAAGAGAAATCTATCCAGACAGAACTTTTTGTATATTTAAGAAATAGCACATCTTTTGAAAATACTGTTCTACCCTTTTGAGTATACGCTGGGAATTTTAAGCTATACAGAAAAATGCTTGGCTTGGTAGTCGCTTTTTTTCAAGTTAAAAGATTTCATATTTATTTAATTAAAAAAATTTTAATTGAAATATAATTGATTTACAATATTGTGTTTGTTTCAGGTGTACAACAGAGTGGTTCAGTTATACATATTTATATGTATTCAAATCTATATATTTTTAAAGATTCTTTTCCATTATAGTGTATTACAAGATATTGAATATAGTTCCGTGTGCTATACAGAAAATCATTGTTGTTTAAAGATTTTGTATTGAAAAGAATTACAAAGATTATGTTGATGTAACTGAATGCTTTGAATGAGATGGCAGGAAAACCTCTTGGGGGGAATTGATTTCACTTTCTGCGGAGAGCTGGGTGTTGAGAAGGGATTGGCCAGTAGGTGGCAGCCTACACTTTGAAATGAGACCGTCCCTATTGAGGGTTTTAAATTCGACCAGAAGAGTTTGGATTGAGGGTTACTGACACCATAAACATTGTGAAGCTGAATACTACTTAATATTAAAAATAAGAAATTGGCTCATTAGGGGCAATCCTATTAAAACAAACGAAGGGAGATAGAACTTAAAAAATTTTTTTTGCCTGTCATGTGGGATCTTATATCCCTTATCAAGGATTGAGTCTGTGCCCCTTGCATTGGAAGGGCAGAGTCTTAACCACGGAACCACCAGGGAAATCCCAAGAGAGAGCTGTTTTGTACCCCAGATAACCCAGATACTCATCACCAGTTTAGCATCACCAATCTGCATTTCTGCTTCCTTGTTCTTTGCCAGAACAGAGAAAGAGTGCTTGGAAACACTTGAAAATAGAAGAGCATAACCTCGTTAACACATGGCAGGTTTACCTTTTTATGGGAGATAACTCTTTGATTGCCAGTTCGATCCCTAGGTCAGGAAGATCCCCTGGAGAAGGAAGTGGCAACCCACCCCAGGATCCTTGCCTGGGAAATCCCATGGACAGAGGAGCCTGGTGAGCTCCACTCCATGGAGTCTCAGAGTCAGACACAACTGGGTGACCGAGCGTGCGCGCACGGAGGTGAGAAAAGGGACAGCAGAGGACTTGGGGAATTCATTCACAGGCCTAAACATCTGCCTTTTCATGGGGTTTGATGTTTTTCCATGACTATTCATTTCTGTCCACCTCGACTGTGGCTTGTAGCAGCTTGGGAAAAGGAATATAATCACTCACTTGTTTTCTTATGTAAACTTCAGAGAAATTGTATAACCAGATGCTTTAAGACACTGAATTCGGGAAGGCAAACTAGGACAGGCATGGGGAGAAGGCGAGTTTTCTTCTGTCATCTGCCAGTATTTGCAAATTGACTTTGAGCTCCAGCATGCTCGTCAGTAAAGTGAAAGGAGAGCATATGTTTAGGTATTCTTTATGCTTTTATCTTTTTTTAGAAAGAGGAACACATTTGCTTTAGGCTTTAATTTCTTTTACATTAAGAGGTTTTATGAGTATAATAATTATGCCATCTTAGAACTGTGGTCTGCTTTGGGCACTTTATTCTCTCTCTCTCTTTAATATTGTTGGAGTATTGTTGATCTATAATGTTGTATCAGTTTCAGGTGTACAGCAAAGTGATTCAGTTATACATACACATATATTCATTATTTTTCAGATTCTTTGCCCATGTTAGTATTACAGAATATTGGATAGAGTTTCCTGTGCTATACAATACCTTGTTAATTATTTACTTTAGTAGAGAGTAGTTATGTATTTCTCAATTTTCTCTTAACGAGTCCCCTTTCCAGTATAAGTTTTAAATGTGGAGGCTGAAGGCAGAGTCTTTTGACATATCTCATACTTGTACCTGAAATAGGAAGTTAGCATCTTCAGCAGGAAAAAGTGAGCTTACATTATATGTTCCTCCTGCAAAGAGAGGGCTACTCGGATGATGACCATTCTCTTGGGTCCCGTGCCAGGTTCCACTGAAGAAATGGAACCTGTGAGATGGGGTTTGGCCTCTGGGCAGTTAAAACTAATTTTGCTGGGGAAAAAAATAATTTGGTAAACTAATGACAATTCTTTGGGAATATGGACTACCTGGCTTTTCTCCCCTATTGAAGAATATACGTTTAAGACTTCAGGACAGACTGAATACCAGATCTAGATTGTAAGGTATCTTAACTGTTCCATGAATTTGGGGCAAAAACAAGAATTCATAAGATGGTGTAAACTTTTTTTTTTCTAATATGCTTAAAAAACTATTTTAAAAGGATTGCTAGTAGTTGTGTTTTTCTTCCTTCCTAAAAGTCAGGCACTTCACATTGCTCCTGCTATTATAAGGCCCCTTTGCTTACTAAAAGCACACACGTAGACGAATTAGTTAAAGAACATGTCAAAATGCCTTTCTTTTTATCCAGTTGAAGGAGTTATCCTCAAAAGTGGGATGAATGTACTGTTAGCATATACTTTACTTGTATTGTATCCTTTACTTGTATTGGTCTGATTTCTGGTAGGGCCGAGTCCCAGTCCTCCCTTCTCTGGAGGCCCAGGGTAAAGTCCCATAACGCCTGGGTATCTGTAGGTTGCAGGAGACGTCTGCAAGGCCACCCCTTTCAGCCGCCTCTCCCACCTCCTCCCCCTTCTTTCAACCTGGCTTCCTTTCCTCCCTTTGAAATCTTTGATGTTAGTACTTGGATCTGAAGTTCTGTGTCTCTATAGGAGGTTTTCTGAGAGAATGTATTCTTGTATTTAAGGGCTTCCCTGGTGGCGCAGAGGTTAAAGCGTCTGCCTGCAATGTGGGAGACCTGGATGCGATCCCTAGGTCGGGAAGATCCCCTGGAGAAGGAAATGGCAACCCACTCCAGGATTCTTGCCTGGAGAATCCCGTGGACGGAGGAGCTTGATGGGCTACAGTCTATGGGTCGCAAAGAGTCGGACACGACTGAGCGACTTCACTTTCACTTACTTGTGTTAGTTTCCTTTACATATTTCTTTAATGCCCTTTTGTAAATTTTCATTAAACAAAAATATATTAGAATTGGTACAGTTGCTTTCTTTCAGCTTCTCTAAAGATCACACTGAATATCATCACAGTCATGATGGCCAGTGAGTTAACAAATAACATTTAAGAGATTTAGATATTTAATCAACTTTGTACGGTATTGGTGTGTGTATGTGCTCAGTTGCTAAGTCGTGTCTGGCTCTTTTGCAACCCCGTGGACGGTAGCCCACCAGTCTCCTCTGTCCCTGGGATTTCCCAGGCAAGAATACTGGGAATGGGTTGCCATTTCCTTCTCCAGGGGATCGTCCCGGCCCAGGGATTGGACTCTTGTCTCCTGCATTGCAGGCCAATTGTTTACCACTGAGCCACCAGGGAAGGCTATGGGGTATTAGAACTGGAGAGAAATTGAGTATGTATCTCGTTCAGGGATTCTCAGCTAGGGTGGTTTTGCCCTCCTGGGAGCATTTGGCCACATCTAGAGAGACATTTTTGGTTGTCGCATCTGGGGATTGCCACTGTACACAGCGGGTAGGGGTCAGGAATGCTGATAATCATCTCTTGGGGCAGAAGGCAGCCATCTAAACAAAGAATGATTTGACCCCGAATGGCAAAGCTCTGAGGTTGAGAAACCTTGATCCAGTCCTTCTTCACATAATATAGAGACTGAGGTTCTGAGAGGTTAGATGCTGTTACCAAGTTGCCCAGGGGCAAGTGGGGGAACCAGAGCCAGAACGCAGTTCTGAGCTCTTGGTTCTACATTGTTTTTTGTTTTTATTTATAAATGAGCAACTCATTGATATAGAAAAGCATGAGAAATATAAGGAATTGATAAGGAATTTTAATAAAGCTTAAGGGTTTGGATTGTTCATGGGATCAGAAGCAGCTAGTCATCAGTAATCTGTATTAAAAAGTTTTTAATGACATTTTTTTGTGACTCTTTTGTGGATGGATTTTTTAATGCATTAAGCTGTTCTGAGGTGGCAGCTGGTGCTTTAATGTTTTTTTTTATCTTAGTTGATTAAACAATAAATGTTAGCGCTGCCAGCAGGTGTTCTCGTTGACATTTTCAGCATCAGGTGTAATGCCCTTAAGCCTTTTTTCCTCAACATTGTTGACAATGGCAGGCTTTTAAAATGATCAGATGTAAGCGCCAATAGGGGATTAGGAGATGGGCTTAGACTAAATAGCCCAGGAAAAATGGGAATGGAGGTCATTATTGTCAGAAAGGATAAACTTGATTCATATATCTTTTTAAACATCATCATTAAAATTTTTGAAAAATGGAAGTATATCAAGGACAACTTAGATTAAAGGAGAGTAAAAAGTCTTGTTTTATATTTTCACTGTCAAGTATGACATATCTCATTTGTCCATTTATTATCAGGGATAATGTTGCTACATAGCTTCCTAAATCTGGTGCTAGGTCTTATGAAAATCCTCTTCTAGACTGGCACTTTTTTTTTTTTTTTAATTTTACTTTTTGGCCATGCTGCAAGGCATCTGGGCTCTTAGTCTCCTGACCAGGGATTGAACCCAAGGCCCCCATGTTGGAACTGTGCAGTCTTAACCACTGGGCCACCAGAGAAGCCCCAAGGCTGGTACTTTGAACAGAGAGGAAAACACAAACTTCTTTCTTCAGCATGTCATATTTTCTGGATTAGGATGTGCTTGGTATTTTTAATTGTTTTAGTTGGGACAGCTTACTTCCTAATTTTTACACATTACAACCAGCAGTTTTTTTTAACTTCATTTTTCATGGTTTCAGAATTGCTGCTCATTTGACTCAAGTCTAATTTTTGAATTATAAGGCTTCATTTTAGATCCCAGATAGGAATCCCAGATTCATTTCATTCGCAGGGAGTGAAAGGTGACCAGTAATGATTTTTATATAGGCAGTTCAGATTGCTCTGTGTCTGGGAATCCTAGGCTTTTCTCACCCTCTTTTATTCATCTTAAGGAAACAGATCACAAACCCATTAAATTACAACTGAGAACTCTCTTTCTTCTAAAAGTAGCGTGCCCGGTGGCCGTGGCAGCTTAACTTTGACATGCTCCAATGTGGAGCTATTGTTGTCACTTACTGTCTTAGGAGGTTTGAATCTAAATGTGTAAGTGGTTACATGGCTAGACAGTCTGTGCTTCAATTCTAACTTGAAATTCCACTGGTTAGCACATTCCATGGAGAAGGCAATGGCACCCCACTCCAGTACTCTTGCCTGGAAAATCCCCTGGACAGAGGAGCCTGGTAGGCTGCAGTCCATGGGGTCGCAAAGAGTCGGACACGACTGAGCAACTTCACTTTCACTTTTCACTTTTCATGCATTGGAGAAGGAAATGGCAACCCACCTCAGTGTTCTTGCCTGGAGAATCCCAGGGACGGGGGAGCCTGGTGGGCTGCTGTCTGTGGGGTCGCACAGAGTCGGACATGACTGAAGTGACTTAGCAGCAGCAGCACCTTCCATGCCGTTACAAAGTCATGGAACAATTAAATCCCAACTTTCTAGTCAAGTTGGGAGTAGCCAGTAAAAGCAGCCCTGCATGGAGAACAGATATTTATGTCGTCTGCAAGGTCCTTGCAGAGAGAGACCTCCTATGGCAAGTCAGAGATGATGGGAGCCCAGTGCTTTGTTTTCTGTTCCTAGTGTGTGTCTGCGTGGCTTCGATTGGCAAATGGGATGAGGGATCAGTTAGGTGCTGGGCTCCAGCCCCGGTGGATCCAGGGAATTCGAAGGTGGGGACGGTGTCGGCGTCCTTGGAAAAATACATATTTAATTACAGATATATAGAGAGATTAGAAATGATGGTGTGGTAGGAAAATTAGTGGAGAAAAGGAGGCTGAATCCAGATGGGAATTCAGCCAGAGAAACGGGAGCAAGAAAGAAGCGACATGCGGGAATCAGTCTTTCCAGAAACTGATCCGATTTCTTTATTTTTGGGTTTGCTTATATACCTTTTGTTATGCATAGGGATGAATACAGAGTCATGTGGGGGTCAGCAGTCCTGACCTTTATCAAAATCAGGTGCTTCACATAAATGTATAAAAAAAGGTCTTAGGGATATTACATCATCTTCTGGCCATGAGACCTGCTGACATTTTATGATCCTTTCTTTCTGATAACCAAAAAACTTATTTTTTCCAAGGGTGTTTTTCCTTAAACCAGGCACCACCCTCCAAATAAAGTTGCATTCCTATAGGGTGAGGGTGTAGTGAGTTACAATCAAGAAAGGAATTTATTTAACCCAAGGTTAACGTGATTAATCTTAAAGGTTAATACTTATTTCTCCTATATGCTAGTTATATTCATTATAAGGGCAGGGAACATGGAGATTTAGCAGCAAACATCAACCCAACAAATGAAAATCCTTTCACCAATGTTCCCCTTAAGATCTATTTAGTCTTAAGATAGTGATAAAATTACATTTTTACATAGCAAGGACACAGTGATTTATAACAAAGTACAGTGATCTATTACAAAAGAGAAAATTCATTAACTCAAAAAGTCTAGTATTGCTAACCTTAAAAACTACTATATTTCCTTTTCTATATTCCAAATACATTGATTAATATATTCCCAGGTGCCTAAGGATATGGAGGCCTGGTGGCAATCATTGACTCAACAATGAGAAAAGTCCTATGCTAATTAAGACTTTCAAAATACTCCAAAACTCTCTGTGCTGTTTATGGTTGAGAGGTAGTAAACAATCATGTGCTAGTGGCAGGAGTATGGATAATCCTGTCACACAAGCTAGTCTGTCAGCAGAGAGGTTTGACCTGAGACATCCTTGTCCCACCCAGGGGAGGGAATTAGCAGCAATTATTGGCACAACAAATGAAAAACCCTTCACCAATATAATTCCTAACCAACCCATTATACTAATAATTTCTAACTCCCCAAAAGAATCTGCCTTTAGTAAGTCTAAAACATCTCATGCCTCTCAGATTGGGAGGCTGTAAACAATCACATGTGGCTGGATAAACCTATACAGGCGGGCTAGATAACCTTCAGAGGAGTCCATAAGCTGAAACACTCTTGTCACGCCCAGGAATGTTTATTGCCTTGGAGCTGCACGTGTACTCCTTCTCTGAGAGAAACGGTTATGGGAGAGAGCATAAAACAGACTGTGGTTTGGGGGTAGATGCTCGGGAACAGGGGGTTTCCTGAGGCTTGATCACGCCTTTGCGTGTGCCAAGCCTCCTTCCTCATGACCTTTGCCCTGGGCGGAGCTCCTCACGCTGGCCCCGGCAGTTAGGTAAAGGTTGGTAACTGTCATGTGCTAAGGAATCACTTAGGAAGCCTGTTGGACAAAAAGTTTTTGGTTTCCTACTGAGCAGCTGTACCCAAAGGCAGCTTCAGCAGTGAAACGCCCGACCTTCTCCTGGGGCATCCTGCCAGCCCTCTCCCCGCCGAGGGCCTCTGACTACCAGCCAGAAGTGGTGGCATCGGGGCAATCTTAAAATTAGCCAAAAGGTTCTTTTTCTGTAGTTTTGCTTCTGGACACTTAAGCGCTGCTGGTAACAAGGGACTTCTCCTCGTCTCTGCTTCTGGGCAGGCTGCTCCTCTTCACCCTCCTCTTTCTCCTCCTCTGGTTGCTGCTGGTTTGGAGTGCAGCAGAAACAAGGAAGCTTATTTCTCAGCCAGAAGGGAACACACACCAACACAGTGCTGCATGCTAAGTTAATCAGCATCCTGCCGGTGCTGAACTTGATCAGTTTGTTCTTTGAAAATGGAGAGGTTCCTCAAAACTCAAGAAGAAAACCTTTATATGGCTTTAGGAACATGTTAGTTCATTCATCAGAGGGAGAGAGGAACATGTGAAATGGCATAAACCCACACTATCTGCTCAAATCTAAATTAAACACCAGTAGACTAAAGGGAAAGTTCCACAGCCTTCTGAACAAATTCCTGAGTCCAGTAGGGCAACTTAGATATTTGCCCAAAGAAGGTACCTTTTCCTTTCTTAAATATTTACTGAGTTTCTGCCCAGGGACCTGCTGCTGCTGCTAAGTCGCATCAGTCGTGTCCGACTCTGTGCGACCCCACAGACGGCAGCCCACCAGGCTCCCCCGTCCCTGGGATTCTCCAGGCAAGAGCACTGGAGTGGGTTGCCAGTTCCTTCTCCACTGGAGTGGGTCACCAGTGCCTTCTCCACCAGGGACCTTCTAGTTTTTGATCATTCTGTGTATGTATGTGTGTGCGTATGTATCTCAAGGCTATGACTCCGCTTGCAGTGTTTAACCTTTATACAAAATGAGAAAAGTTGGATGTGGTGGCATCCACTTACTGCACTCACCCTGTTCTTTTAAATGGCCTTTCTTCATCCCACAGTCTGTCGATAGGAACTCATATGGGGAGCCAGGAGCTTCTCGCTTGCACAGCCTCTCCTGGCTTCTCTCAGATAATCAGAAGCAGGATTTAAGCCAAATAGTCTCAATGAAATGTTGCCCTCACTCCGTCCTCGCCAAATTACTTTCATTCCCCTTCGTACCTAGTTCCTGTTGTTTCTTTCTTTTTTTAAATTTTATTATTTATTTTGGCTGTACTGCATCTTCTCTGCGGTGCACAGGCTTCTCTAGGGTTCTAGAGTGCGTGGGCTAGTAGTTCTGGCATGTGGGCTCAGCAGTGACTTGTGGGATCTTAGTTCCCTAACCAGGGATCGAACCTGGGCCCCCAGCATTGGGAGTGCAGATTCTTAACCACTGCACCACCAGGGAAGTCCCCCGTTGTTTCTGCAGGCAGAAGGCAGCTCACTACTCAGCTTTAGCTCCCATTAACACTTAAGGATTTCAGTAAAGTAAAATTTGGGTAAAATTTGTTCCCAGTGTTTCCAGGCTGGGCGATCCTGTATTGTTGTTCAGTCACTAAGTCGTGTCTGACTCTTTATGACCCCATGGACACACCAGGCTTCCCTGTCCTTCATTATCCCCCAAAGTTTGCTCAGACTGATGTCTGTCGAGTCGGTGATGCCATCCAACCATCTCATCCTCTGTCATTCCGTTCTCCTCCTGCCTTCAGTCTTTCCCAGCATCAGGGTCTTTTCCCATGAGTCAGTTCTTCACATCAGGTAACCAAAGTATTGGAGCTTCAGCATCAGTCCTTCCAGTGAATATTCAGGATTGACTTCCTTTAGGATTGACTGGTTGGATCTCCTTGCAGTCCAGGGGACTCTGAAGAGTCTTCTCCAACACCACAGTTCAGAAGTATCAGTTCTTCAGTGCTCAGCCTTCCTTAGGTGATTCATTTTTAGTAAGGGAGCAATAGCCCAGTGACTGAGAAATCTTTCACAGTTTACACTTCCTGGTGGCTATGGAGTGCTGCTGTTGTCAGCTATGTCCATCCACTTCCCATTGTCTCAGAAAAGTCTCTGTGGTCCAGATTTATAGGATCAGAGAACAGATATGGTACTTTAGATAAGCTGTAGATGGCGTTCAGTGGGAGAGGGGTTTAACATACCAGTATTTCCTTGCTGCAGGTCCCCTTCTGGTTTGATCTGTGTCTCTTTGTGGATTCTCATGGGGTCTCAGTTCAACTGCAGGACCCTTTTGTCCTTAATTTTAGCAGGACTGCTAAGGACACAGACCCAGTTGTTAGGCTTTGATGGGGTTTTTCTTTTCCTCTGGGGGAGTCTTTCTGGTGGAGGCTTCAGCAGTTGGTCACTGTCTTGCCTTGACTGTCCCCTTTTCGCCCCCTCTGTGTGCACAGCTGTAAGTGGACCAGTGTCCAGCCTCTGGAGAACAGCTGAAGGAAGAAAATGAACAGGCTTCTGTCGATGGTTGCAGTGATATGGATCTCTGGTCCCTGACTTTGCTAGCATGGGGGTCTCAGGGGTGCTCAAGGCGACTTTGATCTTCATCGCTTCCCCCAAATCATCTCCTGCCTACATAGAATCTAAGTAAAAATGATGCACTAGCTATTGGAATGTAAGATCAAGACAAGCCACCTGCCTTTAGTCTCTAACTAGAATGCTTCTTCTGTGCTCCTCCCGTATAGATATTCTGGGGCCTCTGCTGCCTGGCAACTCCAGCAGTTTCTTTGTTTAGGTCAGTTTTGTAATTTCTGCAGAACTGAAAGGTTGCCACTCAAAATAGCCCCAGGTCAGTTCAAGCATGTGATAGCCTTGTTGGGCCAAGTAATGGATAATGAAGGCAGCGACTGGCTGAATCACACTTAATGGAGAAAGACTGGCACTGACTATTATCATCACCACATTGACTAATGGGCACAGGAAATAGATGGTTAATATTAATGTGTCATCTGACAGGTAGAAAACACATCCTCAATCTTTGTCTTAGGCTGAGGCACTTCTTTCAGATTTCCTTGGACTACTCAGGTTATTTTCCTGGGTACAGAGACCAAAGCACTAGGTCCAGAAGCTTGTTGGAAATGCATCTTAGGAGGGTGGCATGGTGCTTATGTGGGATAAGTGTCAGACATAGGTCTCCAGGTGACCATACCATTCTCTACCCAGCACTGATGCTCAGCTGTGCCCATAGGTTGCAATTCTGATACTTCAGTTTCACCCCAGAGATTTTGAAGCACTGGTCTGGGGTGTGGCCAGGGTGTTGGGAGTTTTCAAAGGTCCCCGGGTGGTTCACATGTGCAGCTAAGTTTGAGAACTCCTGTTCCAAAAGGTACTAAAAATTTTCAACATGTAGTCTCTGCCTTTTAGAACATCCAGTAAACTTGGTCTGCCAAAGCATTGCCTCCATGGTGAGTAGAATAACAGTGTAAGAATGAAGTGACAGTGTGAAACGATGGAAGACATGCCTGGCAATCCTTTTAGTCCAGGATGTACATGACAGAGGGTGAATGGAATTGTGTGCTGAGAATTTTGGTAGAAAATGGCAGCTGAGTCTTCTGGAAAAAGAGTGGGATATAGATATCGACATTCATTCCCTTCTAAATTCCCACTAATATGTCGAGTGATCTTCTTCTGTAAGGGGCTAAATTCATAAGGATGGGGACAGAGGGACTGGAGACAACATGAATGGCAACTCACTCCAGTATTCTTGCCTGAGAATCCCATGGGCAGAGGAGCCTGGCGGGCTACAGTCCATGGGGTTGCAAAGAGTCAGACACGAGTGACCAACTAACAGAGCAGCACAGTTTCAGAAAAATTTGATATCAGATTAATGTTGTTGAATGTATTGGTTTTGTGTTCTCTGTGTAAGAAAGTATCTATGCTTGAAAAACAAGGATATTGCTAGTTTTATAAAACTTCTATGTCTGTACAAATTCAAGTAACATTAGAAGGCAAGTTTAAGTTAACGTTTGATGTCTTTTTTGTTTAAAGACTGTTTACATATTTTGAATCCTGTCGTAAAAGATGGTGGATGACATAGTTAAATTGATCGTTTAGGATCTAATGCTGGCCACAGGCTTGGGGACACTGAGACATAAAGGTGGGAAGACCAATAGCAGGATGATTCCTGATTACAGAGGTTCTTAAGTTTTAGTGCACATCAGAGTCACCTGGAAGGCTTACTCCATCACAGATTACTGGATGCTGCCCCCAGAGTTTCTGATTCAGTAGGTCTTCCATGGGGCCCAAGAATTTTTTACTTCTAGCAAGTCTGCAGATGCTGCTGCTGGTGGTCCAGGACCTGTAGTTTGAGAACCACGGAGTCTGTCTGAGAGGTAATGAGCATCTGACCCGTGGCAGTGGAGGAAAGTTGGAGCCAGGAAGGGGTCAGTGAAGAATCAATCGGGTAGAACCAAGAGGACGCATGATTGTTTGTAGGTGGAGGCAGATGGAAAGTAAAGGATTTAGAGCAGTTGTCAAGGGTTAAATATTGAAATATTGACCATAAAGTTTTCATTGGGTATGCAGTTAGGAGGCCCTTGGTGACTTGTGACCTACAAAATAAAATAATTTTCATGGAAGAGTGGGGTCAGAAACAGATTAGATGGCTAAAGTTTTGAGGAGATATGATTATCCTGTAAGAGTGTATAGAATATAGATTTCTTTAGTTCTGAAACATTGGATTGTCCTCTGTACCATCGCTTATTTTAGCTGGCCATCTGGTTTGGACCAAACTAAAGGCTTCATCAAATTGCACATTGTGATACTTGCTAACTTTCCCCCGGACCTCTTGTTTAAAAATGGACTGATGTTTAAAAGTTTTATTTCAAATAAACTAGTTTATTTCAAGTGCAACTCATCCTTCTGAATGTATGTGTATTGGTTTTAAATCAGTGTGGCAACTATTTCTCTTTCATTTCGTTACGTGTAGTGACTTTCAGGCTGCCTCTTGGATCCTGCTCCATGGATTCTTGAAACAAGCCAAATTGAAAACTTCAGCTATGGAGTTCTTTTTTCTTTTCTAATTATTTTTCATTGGAGTACAGTTGATTTACCATTTTGTGTTAGTTTCAGAGTTACCGAGTTCTGATGGTTCTATGTTGGGGTTTCTCTCACTACTGTCCCTACTGTGACTGTTAGAATCCACTCCCTCCTTACTTCTCTTTCCTTTTTTAAAAATTTTAAAAATTGAAGTGTAGTTGATTTATTGGGTTTCCCAGGTGGCAGAGTGGTAAAGAACCTGCCTGCCAGTGCAGGAGATGGAAGAGACTCGGGCTTGGTCCCTGGGTTGGGGTGATCCCCTGGAGTAGGAAATGACAACCCTGAAAAATGCCATGGACAGAGAAGCCGGTGGGCTTCAGTCCAGGGGGTTGCAAAGAGTCGGACATGACTGAGCACAAGTTGATTTATAACGTGTTAGTTTCTGGTATATAGCAAGTGATTCAGTTATATATATAATATATATATATTCTTTTCCATTATGGTTTGTCACAGGACATTGAACGTGTTCCCTATGCTGTACAGCAGGACCTTGTTGTTTGTTCATTCTATATATACTAGTTTGCATCTCCTAACCCCAAACTCCCAGTCCATCCCTACCCCCCCCACCCCTTGGCAACCATAAGTCTGTCCCCTATGCCCGTAGGTCTGTTTCTGTTTTGTAGATAAGTTCATTTGTATCATATTTTAGATTCCACATGTAAGTGATATCATATGGTATTTTTCTTTGTCTGACTTCACTTAGTATGATCATCACTAGCACCATCCATGTGGTTGCAAATGGTGTTATTTCACTCGTTTTTATACACCCTCCTTTTGTCTGATCTGAATGATTGCAATCTTTGTCTTGAGTCTGTTCTTACTCTCCTCCCTACTCTATTTCATGTTATATATATCAGTGAGATTAATTTTTCCACAGTACAGCTCTGATCATTATACTTTCTTGCTTAAAATATTCCTCCTGTTGAATGGTAAAGTCCGGTTTCCTTAGCCTGTGTTTAAGACTGTAAGGTGGTCTGGCTTTGATTTTCTTTCCAGCTTTGGTCCCCCCCCGCCCCACCACACTCTTGGCTGCATCCACACTGTTGCCAGTTGCCCCTCTGTGTATATGGTGTTGTTTCTGCACCTCAAAAAGTCCTCCCCTGCTTCAAATCTGACCCTATACCTGACCCAGTTCTTCTTCAGCCTTTGCCATGTCAAAGTAATTTCTCTTGATTCTTCTATTTCCATCCAACATCGCATCCATAACTCATATGTTTGTTTTGTCCCATGTTTTACTTATATTTACAGTTCATCTTCTTATCTCCCATGAGGCCCAGAATAGCGCCAAGCATGGAAATTGGTTGAATGAATGCAAGAGTGGGCAGCTGGTTGTCAAGACTTAGTGCAAATAAAGTGATGATTCATTTAACTGCCACAGCAAGAGAATTACCTATTAGGAATGACTTCTAACGGGATTTTATTTTATAGCTGCTGTGAGGAGGGCTTAAGGGGCTTCCTTAAGCACAGTTTGTCAACTTCGTCAGATCTTTCTTCCATTAAAAAATCTTTTTTATTTAACTTAATTCTTACTTTTTGCTTGTGTCCCAGGTAGTTCAGTGAGCTGAATACTATTCTGATGTATGTGGGCTGTCACTATATTACATTATGCCATTTATGGCACGCTTATTAAGTATTGCCTGGGTGACCCATATTTATGTATATGTGACACATGTCTGAAATTAATTTGGTGACCAGCTGTGTTTTTCCACACAGTGGTTATTAATTAGGTGGGTTAATGGGTTCACTAGCCTCTGTAATGATCACCAGGAATGTTCTCCTTTTCTGAAAAATTAATTTTTATTGGAGTATAGTTACATTACAATGTTGTGTTAGTTTCTGCTGTACAGCAAAGTGAATCAGCTGTGTGTATCCATATATCCCCCTTTTCTGGATTTCCTTAGGTGACCCTCTTAGGTCACCGCAGAGTGCTGAGTAGAGGTCCCTGTGCTGTACAGGAGGTTCTCATGCTTCCTGTCTTACGCACAGTGTCAGTCATGTGTACACGTCAAGCCCAGTCTCCCAATTCATCCCACACCCGCTTCTCACCTTGGTATCCATATGTTTGTTCTCTTTGTCTGTGTCTCTATTACTGCTTTGCAGAGAAGATAAGTCTTTACAATTTTTCTAGGTTCTGCATGTATGCATTAATATATGATATTTGTTTCTCTCTTTCTGACTTACTTCGCAGTCTCTAGGTCCATCCGTGTCTCTGCAAATGGCCCAGTTTTGTTCCCTTTTATGGCTGAGTAATACTCCCTTGTATATATGTATTTCATCTTTATTCCTCTGTTGATGGACATTTAGGTTGCTTGCATGTCCTGACTATTATAAACAGTGCTGTAGTGAATAGTGGGGTGCATTTATCTTTTTGATTTGTGGCTTTCTCTGGGTATTTGCCCAGGACTGGGATTTCTGGGGCATATGGTAGTTCTATTTTTAGTTTTTTAAGGAACTTCCATATAGTTCTCCATAGTGGCTGTTCCACTTTTTGATAAGTTCCATTGATGTTTTCTGACTCTACTTTTATTTTCTCACTGAAGTGTGAACTGGAAAAGTGCTGTACACAAGTACTTAGACTGTACAAGTGCCATGTAGGATATTTTTGTTATCATTGATTTTAGAGAAAAAAATCCAGCTAGCAAAGGAAATGATAATGCTATAGGTTATAAAAGTTATGAAACTTTTCAGATTTAGAAGAGAATGATATCATTAAATCTTCAAAGCTAACTTCTTTTTGACTTCAAGCACATGGGCCTTTTAGACTGTTTTACTTTGGGGACCATGTTATGGATTGTAATTTATGGTGTCTGTGTTTAGCTCCGCCTGAATATGGACCTTGAGTTATATCTCTAGCCCTGTGACTCACAGATACTTTAAAAAGGGCTGGTAGAGTTAGTGAATGTTATTTATTTTCTGGTTAAAACTGGTCCTTCATTCTCTTGAGCTTTATTTTATTAATAGCTCTTCAGTTCGGACTTAGAATTGGTTTAATGTCAACTTTCTCCTATTTACAAAGGGGAAAGCTCATTTATTTTTCATGCTTCTTTGTCGTGTTGTTCCCTCTGCTTCTGAGAAAAGGGCACCAGCCTATTTAGACAGGGACGTTTCGGCTATTTGTAAAGTGAAGCAGGTTAATTGAAACTGACAGCTTGGTAATGTCCTCCGTGGTGAATGACGCACATGGATGATGTCGGGGTGCTGTGTGGCCTTCTAGGCAGGAATCTGCCGGAGGAATGTGTGTGCTTTGAGCTCTGGTTTTGACGTAGGTACTGGGTACGGATATGTTTTAGGAAACATCTCATTTCCATATAAATGAAGGAAGATTAAAAAAAGCTTTTTTTTTCCTAAGATGGTTTTCCCTGAAATTCCAGCTGCTATCACAAGGATGATGAAAATGTTTCTTTTGCTTTTCTGGAAAAACAACTTTAGATATTATTCATGCATAGTGAAGTCATTATAGGTTTATTCAGAAATACATTTTGTATTCATTCATTGGAATCTTTTTTCCAGTGTCAGCTATGTGTACATTTATTTGAAAAAATATGGTTTTGTATGCATTTCTCTAAACAACACTCTAGGCTCTCAATAAGTTTTAGATAGCTTCACTTAATATATTTCTATAGTTTCATCAATAAGTATGTCCATTTGATTATCAGAAAAGGAAGAACCAAATAGGTCATTTTCTTTCTTACATGATGGAACTCTGGTTCTTCTTCTGAGACATAATAAAACATCAGTTTGACTAAAAGGAGTTTTTGTGTTTTTCTTTCCATGTGTCAGTTAAAGAAAAGTCTTACTTAACCTTAGAGGGTTGTATAGTACCTATCCCCTAAAACTCAGGCATTCAGATTACATTTGTTTAGATTTAGTTTCATGCAAGACAAGGTGATTTTGTTAGTGGGAAATGGGTCTCCTTAAATCACACTGATCATGCTCAGAAACAAAGTTTCAGCTTACACATAAGTGTTAAAATACCAGTGGTTGATATTCCACTTATACTTGGTCCCCTATGGGCCTGTAGCCCTCATCACAGTCAGTGTTGGGCGATTCCTGCAGATGCCCAGGGCTCTGGGGTACTGAGTTGGTTCTGTTCTGCCAGAGTCATGTGGTTAACTCTGTGGATCATGTAAGGAAGGGTGTTACTCAAATGTCAGGTGAGCAGCACGGAGTTCAGGAGCAGACATTGGTTTGCTCACGCCCAGTCAGGATGGTGGTGCAGAGCCCTGGCACCAAGTAGACACCTGCTTGGATAGAACTGCAGTCTATCAGAATCAGCTGGCCCTCATTTCCAGGCAGTGTCTTAGAAGGCTTTGGTCGCCTGGGGCTCAGTCCTTAACTTGCATCTCCAGGCTTCTGCACATATACAGCTGCAGCCGCAGAGCATTTGTTCCTCCATCCAGGAGCTACCCTTGACTGACAGCCCTTCATTCCCACTCCTAGGATATCTTTTGTTGTTGTTGTTATTGTTAGTTTTTAATGGAAGTATAGATGATGTGCACTATTATGTGAGTTTTAGGAAATGATCACCACTATCACTTTGATCACTGAGACCATTTTGACCATCTGTACTCCTGGGATATATCTCACTTGCGGAAGGTTAGCAGTGGCTGGGCCTCTTGTGTGTGGGGCTTCTGAGGTGGCTCAGTGGTAAAGAATCCGCCTGCAGTGCGGGAGATGCAAGAGATGCGAGTTCAGTCCCTGGGTTGGGAAGATCCTCTGGAGGAGGAAGTGGTAACCCGCTCCAGTATTCTTCCCTGGAGAATCCCATGGTAGAGGAGCCTGATGGGTAACAGTCCACGGGGTTGCAAAGAGCTGGACTCGTCTGAGTGTCTGAACACACACGGGTGGGCACGTGTAGCCCTCCTCTGCCCGATGGTGAACCTCTGTCTTTGATGAAGGTGGGTGCCGGCCTCTGCTGTGCCTATTCATGGTCTTGCTAATGGAACAAGATTGTGATTTCTAGGTTACAATTGCTTGTCACAACTCTGCCACCATGACTGCCCTTCCTTCCTTACCCCTCTCCAGCCATCACCCCAGATGGAGAGAGTACTCACTGTAGAGTGACTCCAAGTGCCCTTGACTCGCCTGCTATGCTGAGTAGGCTCCTCAAGCTGGTGGTCTGGGGATCTTGAAGACTGCTTCTGGGCCCCTGTGCCTCAGTGCCAGCCCTTAGGATTTCTCTGCTCCCACTTGCCTCTTCTTTCACAGCGCTTAAATCCCATTGATTTTCTAGTGTCATGCAGACATTTTCTCCATTTTATTTTCATTACCACTGTCCTGATAATATTTTACATTCTTAAAATATTTCTGGTTTGCAAAGCACTTGTACATGCCTATTGTGTTTGATTCTGATTGGTAGGCAGGTTAGTGATTTTTATCCTAATTTTATGAATGAAGAGACTGAAGCCCAGTCTAAGATCACACACTCAGAAAGTGGTAGAACCACATCTAAACCTGTGAGTTCTGACCCGAAGCCCACATTTTTGACCACCCTACTCACTAGTATATATGGGTCAGGAAGATGCCTTGGAGACAGAAATGGCCATGCATTCCAGTATTCTTGCCTGGGAAATCCCTGGGACAGAGAAGCCTGGCAGGCTACAGTTGGTGGGCTTGCAAAGAGCTGGACATGACAGCTGCTGGGCACTTCCCAGTATGGGTGTGAGAGCTGGACTGGGAAGAAGGCTGAGCGCCGAAGAACGGATGCGTCTGAACCGTGGGGTTGGAGAAGACTCTTGAGAGTCCCTTGGACTGCAAGGAGACCCAACCAGTCCATTCTGAAGGAGATCAGCCCTGGGTGTTCTTTTGAAGGAATGGTACTAAAGCTGAAACTCCAGTACTTTGGCCACCTCATGCGAAGTGTTGACTCATTGGAAAAGACTCTGATGCTGGAAGGGATTGGGGGCAGGAGGAGAAGGGGACGACAGAGGATGAGATGGGTGGATGGCATCACGGACTCGATGGACGTGAGTCTGAGTGAACTCCGGGAGTTGGTGATGGACAGGGAGGCCTGGCGTGCTGCGATTCATGGGGTCGCAAAGAGTCGGACACGACTGAGCGACTGAACTGAACTGAACTGAACTCTCTAGTCTCTTTGTACTTCATCTGCCTTGATTCACTTCCCAACTCTGAATTTGCACATTATTTCTTGCCTCTGTGTCTTTGATCACTGTTCCTTCTTCTACCTGTGCCTAGTGAAATTCTGCCCATTTTTTCAGTGCCCAGTTCCACCACAAGTTTTGTGAAACTTGGCATGATTCCTCCAGGCCTGAAAGAATCCCTTCTTCCCCCTCCTCTAATAACATTTATTTTTGCATCTCTTTCCTATATCATAGTTATTTATATTTGTCCTATCTCCTTTTTACCTTGTAGGTTGTTTGAATATTTAAATGTTTAACATTCTTTAAATGGTATCTCATCTCTGTCATTTATCGTACCTTGTATATGGCCAAGTACATATTGTGTGAATGTTTATTCCATTGGGGAAAAATACATCATATCAAGTAATATATTCACTGGGTCAGAGTTGAAGTTCTGATGGTGTCAGAAGGATGCAGGGCTTGATAGTACACCTTGCCGCATCTAATAACTTAGAAAGTTAAATTTGAGGTATCTCCCTTTGTTAGTATATCCTCAGTTTATGTTATTTCATAGGTATCCTAAGCTCATTTATTGAAGAGCTTATCTAACTTGCAACAAATCGAGCACATTGTTCATCTTTAAAAAAAATTTTTTTTAAATTGAAGTATAGTTGATCCCCAATGTTGGGCTAATTATTGCTATATGCACAGTGATTCAGTTATACATATATATATATACATATATGTATATGTGTGTGTATATATATATACACACACACACCTTCTTTTTAAAAAATATTCTTTTCCATTATGGTTTATCGTAAAATTTCATTTCAGTGTTCCATATTTTTAGTAGTCTCCAACTGATTATTGCTAATATTATTGCATTTCTTGGCAAACAGATGATCCAACTTCTGAGTCCCAAAGTCATTTTTATTTTGCCCTTTATGATTTCATTATCAGCAAGCTGATATGAGGACTTTCCCTGAAATCTCCCTTATATCAAAATTTTCCTTATATCTAAGTACATAGAAATTATATCCAATGTAATATAGATATAACTACTCTCTGTAACATTTTAGTTTTATGCACAAGTTTATAGATTTCATTGGATGAAATGTGGACTTCCAGATGTTCAAGCTGGTTTTAGAAAAGGCAGAGGAACCAGAGATCAAATTGCTAACACACGCTGGATTGTTGAAAAAGCAAGAGAGTTCCAGAAATACACCTATTTATGCTTTATTGACAGTGCTAAAGCCTTTGACTGAGTGGATCACGATAAACTGTGGAAAATTCTGAAAGAGATGGAAATACCAGACCACCTGACCTGCCTCTTGAGAAACTTATATGCAGGTCAGGAAGCAATAGTTAGAACTGGACATGGAACAACAGACTGGTTCCAAATAGGAAAAGGAGTACATCAAGGCTGTATATTGTCACCTGCTTATTTAGCTTCTATATAGAGTACATCATGAGAAACACTGGATTGGAAGAAGCACAAGCTGGAATCAAGATTGCCAGGAGAAATATCAATCACCTCAGATATGCAGATGACACCACCCTTATGGAAGAAAGTGAAGAGGAGCTAAAGAGCCTCTTGATGAAAATGAAGGAGAGTGAAACATTCAGAAAACTAAGATCATGGCATCTAATCCCATCATTTTATGGCAAATAGATGGGGAAACAGTGGAAACAGTGTCAGACTTTATTTTTTGTCTCCCAAATCACAGCCGATGGTGATTGCAGCAATGAAATTAAAAGACACTTGCTCCTTGGAAGAAAAGTTATGACCAACCTAGACAGCATATTAAAAAGCAGAGACATTACTTTGTCAACAAAGGTCCATCTAGTCAAGGCTATGGTTTTTCCAGTGGTCATGTATGGATGTGAGAGTTGGACTGTGAAGAAAGCTGAGCGCCAAAGAATTGATGCTTTTGAACTATGGTGTTGGAGAAGACTCTTGAGAGTCCTTTGGACTGCAAGGAGATCCAACCAGTTCATCCTAAAGGAGATCAGTCCTGGGGGTTCATTGGAAGGACTGATGTTGAATCTGAAACTCCAATACTTTGGCTACCTAGTGCAGAGAGCTGACTGATTTGAAAAGACCGTGATGCTGGAAGGATTGAGGGCGGGAGGAGAAGGGGCCAACAGAGGATGACGTGGTTGGATGGCATCACTGACTCAATGGCCATGAATTTGGGTAAACTCCGGGAACTGGTGATGGACAGGGAGGCCTGGAATGCTGCAGTTCATGAGGTCGCAAAGAGTTAGACACAACTGAGCAACTGAACTGAACTTGTAGATTTCATACTGCCTTTTCAGGATAGAAACATATATACACTTATGCAGAGTAAGTGTGCTATATTGCAATGCAATTAATTATTGACTCAAAGTTTTAAGCACCTCTTTTCAAGGTTCTTGTAAAGAAATTCTCATGTGGTTTCTTGATCATTTTTAAAATCACCGCTTTAAAGATGCTTTTTGTTTTACTTTGTTGTTGGTAAGTATGTTACATGCTGTGATGGCTTAAACCTGCTATTTTATTTGCTTTAGTTTTTAGAGAAACATCAGGGAATTTGAGGATATTGTTTATAAAGAATTTTTACGTTCAGATTAAATGTTCAGAATTATTTTGCCTCTGTGACTGGTGCCAGATCATTAAGTTCTAATTTGATATATTTTAGCATAGATGAGTTGAGTAATTTGCAGCAGCCAATTTAGGAAAGAAACTTCTCTAATAGAATAGAACAAGTCTTTGTAAAGGAACCAAGGTTAAATCAAGACTCAGTTTCCTTTTTTGAAGATGTGGAGCTGGTGAGAAGATATTCAGCAGTGGTAGGATATGATGATTCTATAATTCGTTTTCCTGCTTTCTGCCCCTTTCATTTGTTGCTATTCTTTACTTGCTAAGTTGTATCTAACTCTTTTGCAACCCCATAGACTGTAGCCCACCAGGCTCCTGCCAGTGAGATTTTCTGGGCAAGAATATGGGAGTGGTTAGCCATTCCCTTCTCCAGGGGATCTTCCCAATCAAGGGACTGAGCCTGCATCTCCTGTATCGGCAGGCAACTATACTCCAATAAGAGGTCTAAAAATAGAATAAAAGTGACTGCAGTTAAGATAGAAAAAAAAAGTTTAAAAGTTTTAGTATCAGTGATAATCTTAAAAAATAATGTGAGCATGTCATCTAAATCACCTGCTGTGTAACCAAATATTGCCATGTGACAGAACTGGTGTTGTTGTTGGCTGTGTGTGTGCTGTGTGAAGACCAGCTGCTTCACAGTGTCTGAAATATATGAGGTGTTCACTGAGATTCAGATCACACACTGTGCTAATGCTAATAGCATCTCTGTGTGCCATACCCAGAGAAACCAGCATTATAGCCATAACACATTCAAGTCACAGACAGATGAATTTCACAGATTCCATTTAACTTTCAACAGTTTATTAGTAGTTGGTATATCAATAATTAAACACTGAATCTATACCTGATTCCAGTAGTAATTGACTATTTACACATTTGATAAGGATTTCAATGTGGTAGTGATACCAACTTTATTTCAAAGTACCTTCCTTGAAATTAGCATTCAAGGAATGCTGTGGGTGTTTTTTTCTTCTTTTTCTAGTATGAGATCTGATTATCAGTTGTCAAAGAAAGCCATGAGGTTACATATATTATTATATATGGTGAATTTAAGTGAAAAGGCATTTTTTTCATCAGAATGATTTAAAAAATGAAGATTATGTATAGAATCTGATCTGACGCTACATTGCTACAGCAGAAAACCATTATTTGTTATACTTCAGTTTTGCTGTTAACTTGAGTTTAATTGATTATCAGATGTTTATTTTTTTGTATTTAAGATTTTTGCCTTTTTCTTTTAATAAGGGTAATAAATGCTGAGTTTAATTTTATATGTATTAAAATTGATTTAAGTTGACATTAGAAGTACAAGAGAATATCTTTCCCTTAAAAGTTATCCATCTAGTACTTCGTCTGAGAAATAGTGGTCTCTGATATTGAACATTACTATACCTCAAACATAGTGCTCATCCCGACCAGATGTTCCCTATTTCAGTTTCTATTCACTGATTTTATAATTTTCCCAAATGTTGGCTATCATTTCTCATTTTAATGTTATTTTGGTCATCCAGTTTCTTCATTTATAACATTTAAAAAATGTTACATGTTGAAGACTACATAAGGCACTAGGATGACTGAAGATAGTTCTCTTCTTTATGCCTGGGTGAGTCTGTGGTCTCTTCACTGTCACATTTTCCCATTATTTGAATGAAAAATTTCATGTATGTATTATTACATATCAATTTCAACTAAACTATTGTCTGCCTTCCTGGCATATCTCTGTGTTTAGAATGCTTGGTGGATCATTGTTGAAAAGTTGTACTGAAAGTGTTGTTGTTCAGTTGTCTAACTCTCTGTGACCCCACGGATTACAGCTCGCCAGACTCCTCTGTCCAAGGAATTCTTCAGGCAAGAACACTGGAGTGGGTTGCTATTCCCTTCTCCAGGGCATCTTCCTGACCCAGGGATCAAACCCGGGTCACTACACCCTCATTGTCACAGACTACGTGCCTTTTAGCCCAGGCATGATGGGCCTTTTAAATCTGGTCACTCAAGCAAAACTATTGAATGACTGCTAAGTTCAAAGCATTGTGCTAGGTACTACGGAGTGTTCAAAGATGAGTGACGTGTAGTCTGTATTCTCAGTAGAGGAGCTCATGGATTCTAATCTGATCATTAAATCCCTGGAACGGATTTGGACTTCGCAGGATCTGGACATTGCTGGTTCTGCACCTAGAGTTGTAGACTCACTAGTTACAGTGAGACGTCTGCATCTCATCTATCCATTCACTGAGTAAACATTTACTAAGCACATTTGCTCCTGCTTGATTTTTGTCATCTTTAATTCTCCTGTCTTATCGATTACAGTAACCCAGATCTATTTCCCAGGAGTGTTCAGAATATAATAGAGGTAGAATCTTTAGGACAAGACACCCAAACAGCACTTTCTAGCTATTGTTGCCTAGAGGCTACAATTTGGAGAATGTTGCTATAAGATCATTGTAAATAGAGGCAAACTTACTAAATCTGGAAACCCTGGAACCTGGCACCTTCTGAAAGCAGAAAGGAACTGTCCAAAAGGGATGCAGTTCAAAGGATGGCCTTGGCCAGCCTGTGGACCTCTGCAGCTATGACGACCCTTTTGAGTTGTCCCTAGTTGAGCTGAAATGATCAGTCCTTTATGCTCACACTGATCAATTATTGGGTAGTGGCCACCAAGCATGGCCTTGAATTTGGAGGTTCGGTGTGGTTGAGGCAGTCTCTGAAGGGGTGATGGCTGGTGTTGGTTTGCTGAGAGCACTCTTAGGAACCAGAGCAGCAAGCTCTTCACACGGGGGAGCTGGGCTGCACGCCTCAGAGTGCCCCTCCAGGTAGTACAACATGACTCCTACCTTGATGGTGGGAGTGCTGAGTCAACTCTTCCGCTTTCTAGTTACGGATCATGAGTAGCCTAATCTAGGATGCTAATCAATGGCAAATTAGTTATGGCTAAGTACTGGGTTTATATTTCCCCTGTAAGTTTCCACTTGTGTGTGTTAGTTGTTTAGTTGTGTCCAATTCTTTGCAACCCCCTGAACTGTGGCCCTCCAGGCCCCTCTGTCCATGGAATTTTCTGATCAACAGTTGGAGTGGATTGCCATTCCATTCTCCAGGGAATCTTCCCAATCTGGGGATCAAACCCGGGTCTCCTGCATTGCAGGCAGAGCCTTTACCATCTGGGCTACCAGGGAAGCCTAAGTTTCCATAATATTCCTTAATCTAATAATAAGTTTTGGTTTACCAAGGACAGTCCCATTTTCCTGGGACTACTCAGGTTAGGACTGTTGATCAATTAACATCTGTTAATTATCTTTGGTATCCTAACATTCCCAGACATATTTTCCATTTGGATGATAACTTGTATACTCATCTTGCTTAGTATGTTTAGAAAAATTTATTTGCATATTTATCCTCTAAATGTCTCTCTGGCCTATTTATCTAATGAATGCAACATTCTGTTCTTTTCTTTCTCTTATTTTAAAGAGGCAGAAGTGATCTGGATTAACTTTGTATTTTTACTTTATTTGACCCACAAACAAATGCCTTTCATCTTGATTAAATTCTTCATCAGGAAACTTTAAACTGTGAAATCACAGCATATTCCAAAAAGTGTGTGACTAAAATTTCTTGTCATTAGGTGCTAGGTTGTGTCCAACTCTTTTGCAACTCCATGGACTATAGCCTGCCAGGTTCCTTTGTCCATGGGATTTCCCAGGCAAGAATACTGGATTGGGTTGCCATTTCCTTCTCCAGGGGACCTTCCTGACCCAGGGATCGAACTTGAGTCTCATGCATTGGCAAGTGAATTCTTTACCACTGAGCCACCAAGAAGTCTATTGTGATTTAAATGACTGAAATATACTTCCTGTGTCTCCCTATCCCTTGCCCCATTAAAATTGTATTGAATATGTATAATGACATTTATTTCCTGTGGTTTATTTTGTATCTGAGTCACAAATGTTTATGTACTTATTTATCTTTCTATTCAAGGAATCTTGGACTTGAGCTATTTCTCTGAGGAAGTTGATCTTTTTTCTGGAAGGATAGTCTGACCTATTCAGATTTGTGTCCTGAGGAAATACTGGTTACTTAGAGACAGGCAGTTTTACAGCTGCTTTTTCATAATTTTTTTTTCAGTTTTTTAAAATTCTTGTTTGTTTAAATATCTTTTATAGACAAATTAAAATACTAATAAGCATAGTTATGACACGGTAGACATACATATAAATGAAATGTATAAGTACTTCAGACAAAATTTAATACATATTAGACAAACGGATAACATGCTTACATTTGGTGTTAAGGTATATTTACATGAATATTGAAAAAAAGTGTTTTCACAAAAACTGCTATAAAATGTTTAAATTTGTCTTATAATAAGTTAGATTTCCTACACTGATGTTTTATGAAAATTATGTAAAGATCTAATTTAGGCATTCACCTCATATGGTACCATTGTTTGTAAATAAAGCATATTTTTGTCAATAGAAATGTACATTTAACTCTTAATCATGTAACAGTTTATCAAGACCATGCCGCATTTATTAAACAAACATGCACGCCGCATTAAAACTTAATTCATGTACTTTCGTGCACAGTGTTTAATTTTGATATGGCACTCTATCTTTGTGAAAAATATATTTAAGATTTAGCACAGAATCAATAAATTGTATTGGCACTAATCAGAACAAATATGATTTAAATTTTCCATGGCATAGAAAATACTCTATCACAATTTATCTCTTCCCTTTATAGTTTATGGACCAATGGCAGTTTTCTATTTTAGTCAGAATAGACAGTGGATATTCACAAATTAAAAGCCCTAGCTAGGTGTTTTGCCTACACTCTAGCTGGAAATGAATCAGCTGTAGTTTTTCTGGCAGTTAAACATTTCCTTCTGTATTGTGGCCAACAAATGTCTAAATAAGGGCTTTATCAGCAATAATGCATATCATAAGCGTCTTTTCTTTGGGAGGCAGAGAGGTTGGAAGGAAATGCGGGTCTCTTTATAAACTGTAAATACAAGAGGTAAGGAGAGAAAATGCCAACTGAAGCAGAAGCAGGGCATGTTCTTGTAAAGCTGGTGAGAGAGCAAACCATGAAGTAGCAAAAAATAAAGACAGGAACCTGGGTCTCCATCAAGGTGGAGAAGACTGCCATGGGCTTAAGGAGAATCTGCCATTCAAAAGAAACAGTATCCAGAGCATTCTTCATACAGCATTCTTGTCTCAGCAAACTACTATTGCTTTCCAGGAAAAGTTGTAAATTTCCACATCAATGTCTAAATTAAGACTGAAGAAATTAAGCTAACTGACAACTTACTTTTTTTTTTTGATCTGAATTCATTCATAAACACAGTGAAAGGAGAAAGGGGATAACATTAAGTTTTCCTCCAAACCAGGGAAGTCACACTCTGAGTAGATATTTCAGAGTTGTGCTAAAAAAAAAAGTCTCAGTTCTTTTTCACAGTTTTTCCAAGATAAATGTGAGGTGCTATATTTTGAGAGACTGGTTGACAAAATCTACTTTCAAAAAGCCTTGATAAATTAATCTTTGTATTTATTACTAGAGGAAAAGGAAGTTGATCTTAGGTTTAATTTTTACACAAATATGCTTTATTCTAAGAAAATAGAGCAATGAATAATATATTATTATTTTCTCTGATAACCTTTAAGGGCCTTTACAAAAAACATCAGACGAGTGAAGTAAAATCGGCAAACTTTTGTTTTAAAGTTTGTTAAGGTGCACACAGACATAATGATTACGAACCATAGAGTACTGAGTTTTTGAGAGTGAAATCATACCAAAACCTTGGTAAGGTTTCACTGACATCATAGGAGAGTAAGTGTTCGGGAAGGTCACTGATGGTGCCCTGCAAGGCACACGTGTGGGGCCAAGGTGAAGGGTACATCACTCAGAAGCTCAGCCATTAGTGAGCTGTTCTCCAGGGTCTGGCCTCCCTTATTTTCCATTTCAGGCCCTGCCACAGTAACGCTAGATGAGTGTTTCTTTGCCAGCTTACATTGTTAATTCCTTGCAGAGATGAATGATGACAAAAATTCAAAACCAGTTCCCTCATTCATCTGTGGGTTTATCCCCCTGAGCTGTGAATGACCAGGCTCCTCCAAAGGCTGGCTGTCTTCTACATCTGAAGCGTTGCCTCTTGCTGCCATTCTTTGTTCATGTGCTGTATCTCCTAAAAGGACAAATCCTTCTGCTTCTGTCTCTGGTACCGACGGCTTTTTAGATTCAAGAGGCTTTCTGAAGAAGTGAAACATCGCTGCCGCTGCTGCTACCCGATGCTTGCGCCTCAGTCCGCCTTGCTTCCGGGGTTCAGCTTTTTCAGAAAATTTTATTGGAAAATATTTAATTTTTACCCTGGGTAGATTTAATAGCTTACAGGACCACTTTATTCACAAGGAAAGCTAATTTAGAACTAGCTGTGGGTTCTGAAGATACTGAGGTCTTCAGTTTTTTTAACCTACCAGGAGGTAATTGGTTGTCACCTTAAACCACGACTACTTCTTTTTCCTAATTGTTGTTTCTTTGCACTCTTCTCACTGTTTCCGGCCTTTGCTTGTGGCAGAGATGTCATAGGGAACTGGGTTCACTGGTGGACTCGATTCGCTCATTTGTGATTCTTTGGACAGAGAAGTCAGACGCTGTTGTTTTGCTGTTTGGCGTCATTTAGTGGATGATAACTTCAACAGAGAGTATGCTGCCAGGGATGTCCAATGCCGGGGTCCAGCCCCGGTGGATCCAGGGAATTCGAAGGGTGGACAGAGTCGGCGAGGAAAGACTTATTTATTTATTAATATAAGATTAGACTAGGAAAAAATAGTGTAGTAGGAAGATTAAGTGGAGAAAAGAGGCTGATTAACGGGTTACGTGGAAAACCAATAAAGCTCCAGACAAGGAGCTTGCACCGTCTACGTTAGGCCGTGCGCCCGTTTGAATATCAGAGAGTGCCCCGCCTTGGGCTCGCTCTCTTATGGATCTTAGAAGCCGGGACAAGTAAGTAGACCCAGTGAGCCTCCACGTTCCAAGGGATCAGCCTGAAAAGGAGAGGGAGGGAGCAAGAGAAAGAATCGACACGGGGGAAACCAGTCCAGCGACTGGCTCCTGCTCCTATTGTTTAGAAGGCCTTATATACCTTTTAGATTGTACATAGAGATCAATGGGTAATACAAAATTATGCAGTGTTAGCAGTCCAGACTCTTATCAAAACCAGGCTTTTCTCTCTGCATACCTAATTGTATACACAAGTCTTAGGTGATTTACATCATCTTCTGGCCAAAAGTGGCCAATTAACATTTTACAGCCTTTTTTCTGATAAGGGTTTGTCAACGAGAAGACTTATTTGTGTGATCTTCCCAAAGTTTGGTGCCACTCTCACAAAGTACTAAATAAAGTTACATTCTTACATAGCAAGGACACAATAGGAGTGCAAAGAGAAGTAATTAACTCAAAAGTCTAGTGTTGCTAACATCAGAATTACTATATATCTTTTCCATATCCCGTTTACATTGATTAACATCTTCCCAGGTGCCTAAAAGATAAAGAATATGGAGGCCTGGCGGCAATCATTGAGTCAACAGTGAAATCCCGTCACCAATATAATTTCCAATTCTTTAGAAAAGGCTCTGTATCTTTAAGATGCTTTTAAGCTTTGTGCCTCTCACGGTTGGGGGCTGTAAGCAATTCACAAGCTGTAAGAGGTCCAGGGAACCTGTTAGGTAAGCTAGAGAGCAATCAAGGGGGGGTTAACTGAAACATCCCTTTCAAATGCAGAAGACTAAAGCCTTGAGTTAACTTTTTCCAGAGAATATCAGAAGAGTGGAAAAGCAGGCAGATTCTTATTTTGGGGGGGTGGATGCTCAGGAAATGCCAGGGGGAACTCCTGAAGTCTGATCACGGCCTTGCGTATGTCAGCTTCCTCCCTCATGACCTTGTCACGGGTGGGATTCCTCACGCTGGCTCCCGACAGTCCAACTTCTTAATCACATTCTCTTTACAAAAAAAAAAAAATTGGAAAGTGGTGGTATGACTTTATACTTAATCTTTAACAAATGAGAAGTTGAAGTCATTTATTTAAATGGTCAACCATCTATACTAATGCATTCTTCACATTTTCATTGAGTCAGGATCATGGAGTTACACAAAGATATTAGCCTAAAACTTAAGCAAAGGTAGCAAAATATAAGAAAATGGTATGCTGTATGAATATATTTTCTCACTTTTTAATTTTTAAAATTTATTTTTTAGTATGTTGAAGTATAGTTGATTTAGTATTTTGAAGTATAGTTGACTTAAAATGTTGCATTAGTTTCTGGTGTACTGCAGAGTGACTTAGTTATACACATATATATATATATTCTTTTTCATATTCTTTTCCATTATGGTTTATCATAGGATATTGAATATAGTTCCCTGTGCTATACAGTAGGACCTTGTTTTATCCATCCTATATATAATAGTTTGCATATGTTAATTCCAAACTCCCAATCCATTCCTACCTGCTCCCCACCCCACGCCCCCAACCCTGGGAACAAGTCTATTTTCTGTGTCTGTGAGTCTGTTTCTGTTTCATAGATAAGTTCATTTGTGTTGCATTTTAGATTCTACATATAGGTGATATCATATGGTGTTTGTCTTGCTCTTTCTGACTTCCCTTGCTTAGTATGGTAACCTCTAGTTCCGTCCATGTTGCTGCAAGTGAATATCTTCTATTCCTGTTACTGTATTATCAGTAACCATAAGTTTACCTGAAATGTTAATTTTACTCAATTATCTTAAGTTCAGTAAGAAGTAATTCAGATATTACTTACTCTTTTCTGACTCAGTCCAAGGCTGTTGGGCATTGAAAAACTTTCAGAGTAGGCATACTTTTTTCCTTCATGTGAACTCACAGCCACTAGTCACCTAAGTAAACATTAATTGAGTTTGTTTGCAGTACTTTGTATCTGTCCCTCTTACAACTGTTGAAGGAAGGGGGAACCCCTTCCAGGGCCCGAAACTGGGCTCTTGTCTAACACTTGGAAATGAATTGTCTGAGGAGACACATGTGCTGACAAAGCAAGAGATTTTATTGGGAAAGGGCACCCGGGTGGAGAGCAGTAGGGTAAGGGAACCCAGGAGAACAGCTCTGCCACGTGGCTTGCAGTCTCAGATTTTATGGTGATGGCATTAGTTTCCGGGTTGTCTTTAGGTAATCATTCTGACTCAGAGTCCTTCCTGGTGGTGCACGCCTTGTTCAGCCAAGATGGATGCCAGAGAGAAGGATTCTGGGAGGTGGTCGGACACGTGGTGTCTCCTTTTGACCTTTCCTGAACTCTTCTGGTTCCCTGTTCCTTACCAGTACCTCCTGTCGTAAAACAACTCATGCACATGGTTACTATGGTGCCTGGCCAGGGTGGGCGGTTTCAATCAGTATGCTTCCCCTAACACAGTGATCTTGGAGCCTCAGAAATAGATTTGTCCTTATAGCCTTTAGTTGCCATAGGAATTGCAGCTTATCTTAGGTTTTGTTTATCACTTGGTTGAATATTTTAAATTATCATGTGTTTCAGGAATATCCAATTTTTGTACCACCTGACCTAAAGTGACCATGTGGTCTCTGTGAGATTATGTAATCACATCCTTAATGCATATATATAATCACTACTTAAATGTACTGAATTCTAGAAGTTTGGTTCCAAATAGCAAAAAGTTGAGTTTGGTTATTTCAGAAAGTAAAGACACATTCATAAAGATTTGATTGCCTTTTTTTTTTTTTTTTGATGTGAACTGTTTTTAAAGTCTTCATTGACTTTGTTACAATATTGTTTCTATCTATGTTTTGGTTTTTTGGCCTCAAAGCATGTGGGATCTTAGTTCCCTGATCAGGGATTGAACCCATATCCTCTGCATTGAAAGGTGAAGTCTTAATCATTGGACTATCAGGGAAGTCCCTAGAGTTGAATTCTAAATCCAAAGAAGCCTAGCTCTTATCTAATTTAGTCTCTCAAAATAAACATTTATTGAATGTTTACAATAAATAATTCAATAATGTATTGAATAGCAAGTGCTAATGCTGTCCTTCCTTGGTGCCTGATGACTCCAGGCCAGTCCTCTCTGTTCCTAGCATGGCTCACCGCCAGCCTCACCAGCACTCCTGTCAGTATCCACATGGATGCTCTTCTTACTTTTTTATCCTTTGCTCTAGGGATCTTGTGTTCCATCCCACCTTAGCTTTTTACTCTTATGGTCCTACCCCAGACTGTCATTCCTAGTCCCTCCATCCTCTCAGTATGAAACCTTCTCAACTCTGACCTCCACCTCGAACCTCCCCAGCTCACTGCCTCTCATGCCTCCACCCTAACAATCTTTTGACTGTCTTGATCCTTGAAATTCATGAATCCTGCCACCCTATCACTGACTCTCCCCGATGACCTTTCTTCCCTTTATACCCACTTTAAATTCCATGCCACGATTTGCTTGGCAAAATTCAGTGCTGGTTAAATCCATCATTGTCTGTATCCTCAATCCTGAGCTGAATATTGTTGGAGCAAAACATATCATCTTGTCAAGTGAACTCACTTTCAGCTCAATACTGGTGACCTTCAGGGCCCACCCAGGCTACATGTTCCCATATGACTATTTCATATGCTTTTTTCTCAGCACTGCCTCCCCAGAATTCCCTAGTGGTCCAGTGGTTAGGATTCCACACTTCCATCCTGGGGGCACAGGTTTGATCCATGGTCTGGGAACTAAGATCCTGCATGCCACAGTGTGACAAAAAAAACCAAAAAAACAAAACAAAAAAACCACTGCCTCCCCTGTCCTTGTGTGTGTGTGTGTGTGAGTTGCTCAGTTGTGTCTTTGAGACCCCATGGACTGTAGCCCACCAGGCTCCCCCATCCTTCTCTTAGCTTAGTCTCATTCACGTTTTACTAAGATAGATGGAGAGAACAGAGAACTTTGGCAGACTCTCCACTGCATCTCCCCGTGTTCCAGCATCGGTGCCCACACGTGCCTTCTCTCTGATTGAACGTAAGGGTTCCTATCACTGCCCACACCGGACCCCCTCTTCCTCTGTCACCGTCTCAAGCACATGGTTCCACTCGCTCCTCCTTCTCTCCATTTCATTACTTTTCTCAGTCATCAGTTTCCGCCCCCCCAACCCCAACTCATCATTTCTACCAGCCTGCAAATATCCTTCTGTTTCTTCCATATTAAAATAACCCCTCTACTGATTCCATATTCTTCTCCAGCTAGTTGTTGTTCCTTTTCTCTTCTTTCCTTTACAGCAAATTTCTCCAAGTAAAATTGTTATTATTCCTTGTCTGCAATTTCTATTCTCCCATCCCTCTTGAATTAGGCCTTTGTTTTTTCCCTTCCTCTCACCTGGCAGACACTGTTATATCCGGGTCACCAGTTAGAAGGCCAGCCCTCATCTCACTTTTCTTTTTTCTTAATTAATTTATTTTTTATTGAAGGGCAATTGCTTTACAGAATTTTGCTGTTTCCTGTCAAACTTCAACCTGAATCAGCCATAGGTATACATATATCCCCTCCCTTTTGAACCTCCCTCCCATCCCCTTCCCCATCCCACACTTCTAGGTTGATAGAGAGTCCCTGTTTGACTTTCCTGAGCCTTACAGCAAAATCCTATTGGCTATCTATTTTACTTTCCAGTTGACAGCACGTGGCTCAGGTCACTGTGGACTCTTAGGATCACTTTGTCTGACTTCTAGGCCAGCACGTTCTGCTAGTTTGCCTCCAAATTCTGGCTGTTTTGTCCTTTCCAAGGTTGCTAATTATTTTTCACATCTTGTCTTTTAAAAATGAATGAATGAATTTGCTTTGTCGGCTTTCAGTTGAGGCAATGTGGGACCTTTCTTGCGTCATGCAGGATCTTTCATTGTGGCCCGTGGACTGTAGTTGTGGCGCGTGGACTGTAGTTGTGGTGCGTGGACTATAGTTGTGGCCCGTGGACTCTCTCGTTGTGGCGCGTGGACTCTCGTTGTGGCGCGTGGACTCTCTCGTTGTGGCACGTGGACTCTCTCGTTGTGGCCCGTAGAGTCTCTAGTTGTGGCACATGGACTGTAGTTGTGGCCCGTGGACTCTCTAGTTGTGGTGCGTGGACTCTCTCATTGTGGCCCGTGGACTCTCTAGTTGTGGCACG